>NC_134267.1:12397905-12697905 GCF_031893055.1 Leptodactylus fuscus | reverse complement strand
GATCAGAAGAGAGATCAGGCAGAGAGAAGCGGCTTACTATAAATATGCAAATTAGTCTGCGTGTGCACTGGAGGCGGGGCCTGATTTGGGTGCTTTGGCTACAGATGACTATGATGATGACACTGCCGCCGCCATGGACTCGTAACGTCATTCACAGCTAATGTGCTGAAATTGGTCTACAATTCTAGAAGAAGCACTGGCAGTTCTCTATATGTAAATCTGGCTCCGCCCCCAGTGCACCTGTTAGACTATTTGCATATTCATAAAAAGATGATTATCTCTGCATTTTATTACTGGTATTTGACCACAAAGTTCATATTAAAGGCCCCTACATGTCCCTGTTATTGGTTTGGGGGGGGGGAGGGGGTTGCATTTTGGACCTGTTGCTCTGATCCTGTATATATAGCCAAGCATGCAAGTGTCCTAAATGGGGAGAGGGGAGGGAGCGGCTGCCAGACACCCCTGGTGGTGGGTTATCTCCTAAAAACAAAGGAACGACCAAGTAACGTTCAATCTGTCGGGTGAGAGCAGGGGGCGCTCTAATAGTGGCATGGCCGCCTCCACGACTATTGTGACCCCTGGGCCGTGTGCGCTCCTGTCATCACGCAGACCTTTTAGCCTCGGCACACAGCGCGCCATCTGCACAACAGCTTGTATTGTGGTGGCGTCTGCCCATGTGGCGGTGTCCATCACCGCAGAGACCCGCTCTGTGATCTGCCTCAATCCCTTAAACCCTCCGAGCTTTATTTCTGGAGGACGTCATGACAGACCTGATCTCCGACAACAGGACAAAGGCGCGGTCATAAATCAGCCCCCCTAGCAGGCCGCAGGGGGCGACGCCATCTCTGTGCAGAGTCTGGACCTCTCTAGTCCTTCCTGGATAGATAGGACGTCCTTGTGTGTCAGATTATTTAGTGAAATGTTCCGCCGCTTTCTCATAAAACGTTGCAAAATTTTCCAAAAGTTCCGCTTGCCGATAGTGAATGGTGACCAAAAATGCAGCCTGGGCCTGATGTGTGAACAGATGCACCAAAAAAATCCCTGAAAAAATACAAATTCTGTAGCAAGTGTTCGGCCATCCCTCTCTTGTTCCTCCTGGAAATGTGTGAATTGGGGTGGTTTCTGTTCTGTTATAGGAACATATTAAACAATCAAGATGGATCGTTCTCTGACGGAAGGATCCCTTTGACTGTATAGGGGTCCTTCGAGGAGTCCCCTTGTCAAATAAAAATTGTCCTTGCAGAACTTTTTGTCCCCAATTTCAGACTGACTCAGTTTTTTTTTTCCTATCAGTATGTCTTTGTTGAATGGGAGGAAGTCGACGCAAACACGGGGAGAACATACAAACTCCTTGCAGATGATGTTCCTGGCGGGATTCAGACCCAGGACTCCAGTGCTGTAAGGCTGCAGTGCTAACCACTGAGCCACCGTGTTGCGCCAGACTGACTCCGTTTGTGACAGAGGCTGCGATCACGCAGATCTGAGTGTAGTAGCCCAAGTTGACCACTAGGTGGGTATCATTTCAACTTGCCAAAGGGGTGTGTACATACATTGTCAGCACTGATTGGACAAGGGTGGGGGAGGGGCGTCTGTGGGTTTTTGAGTAGCTGAAGCTGGTGTGTATATAGTCATACACTGCACCAAAAACCCTCCTCAGTGCAAGATGCCCCCTACTGATCAGGGGGGTCCCCAACACTCTAATATTACCCACTAGCCTCTGCCCGCGTGTGTTGGCGTCGATGATCCACCTATCTTCAGCAAATTGCTGCCGTTGATTGTTTGCCTGCTCCGGCGTTTCGGCAGCTCTTAAGCTGTCCTGCTGCTGAATTTTTTCCTCACGCTGTGCCTGTGATTGTTCCGGCATCTCGGCAACTCGCTTGGACGCCATATAATGAGCGAGGTGTTGTTGGCACCGATGATCGCCGTCAGCTCCGCTTGAGGAGAACTCTGTGACTTCTGGCTTCCTTCATAACTCTCATTGTTTTAGAATTTTGCAACAAATTAGATTTTCTTTTTCCCGGAATGTTTAAAAGTAGCAAACTGACAATTTGGATTGAAGGTGTTTTCCCATCCAATGTGTCAGCATGTTGCCTGGAGCAGATCAGATAATATGCAAATGCTTGTACAGAATCCACTGAGGGTTAGCTGAGTGTTTAACTAGAGAGATAACAGACCTGGGACCTGAGATAATCTGCTGCAAGAGCAGTGTAATATAGTATGTGAACATAAATTCATAACAGTCGTGAAGCCATGTCATTTACCGGGATAAAAAGTAGCCGATTTGTTACTCCAGGTTACAATCTATCTATGTGCCAGATTTCATCCAAATCCATTCAGCGGCTTTTGTGTGATTGAGGAACAAACGTCCAAAGACAGAAACTTTCACATGTATAATATTAGTAGGATTAATTTTGCAGACACACGCTATATTTGCAGAATTGATGGTTTGTGATTTTTGTGGGGGTTTTTTGGTGTTTTTTACATTTAGGATAGAATCCCCTCCTAAGCTGCCTTTCTCTGTATTACAGATGGGAGGCGCTGCGCCTGCCTGATACCCCCCATAGTGTTCTTACATGTCCACCAGACGTTAGGTAGACGGGCGGCCATGTGGGCATACTTCTGTGCAGGCAGGATATTCTGCACCGCTGGTCTACACAAAGGAAGGAAGTGGTGGGTGGCGTTTGGCGCGCTGGTACTCACACAAACGCCATTCAGAAACTCCACACGGCTGATTAGTCACCGGCCTGGTTAATGGCGGTGTAACTGTAAACGTGACAAAAAGCAGCTTTATAAATAATACCGTATGGGGGCGGCTAAAAATACTCCTTATATAGGACCTGTCACCGCTCCTGACGTGACCGTCTTAGTACAGACATGAAATGACAATACTGGAGCATCACTTCTAATAACCCTGAGATATGACGTTCCTCTGTTACTCCTCCTAGAAATATAGTGATGTAGTTAGTGTGTCCAGTGCTGATCGTGTCACACCACCCCTTTAACAAAGGGAATGGTAGCGTCCAGATTATTAATAGATTTCCTGGAGGAATAATAGAGGAACGTGACACCACAGCCATAAGAAAAGATGCTCCAGTTGGAGAAGGCAAGGATTTAGTAAGACTCATCAGGAGGTCAGAGAGGTTCTCTTAAAGGGGTTTCCAGGGACTTAACGTAACCTTGCTTTATCCTGCGGTTTCTTCCCCAACCCCTTTCACTCCATTACAATAAGAGCAACCCCCATACATAGCATGGGTCATTCCCAGTGAGATCAGGCGAGGACGTCCCGATCAGATAGACTGAGGCCCCACATTGCAGAATCGCAGGGTTTTTTGTTGCAGATTTTGCTGCGTTTTGAAAAGGATTGAAAAGGAACGGGAAATATATCGGAAGTTCTTCATCCTATCCACTTCTGACTTTGGTTAAAAAATCTGCAACAAAAACGCTGTTTCTGCAACGTTGGGCCTCAGCCTTAAGCTTGGGCACCACGTGGCGTCCCACAACAGAAAAGCGCTGAAGGAAAAACCGCTGTGGCAACGTATCATGGTTCTTCCCACAGCGCTTTAGACAGAAAGTTTGTAGAGGTTTCCTCTGCGGACTTTGTTTCGATTATGCCTATGGGTAAACCGCCGGCGTTTCCGTAGGTATAATTGGCATGCTGCAATTTCCAAAATTGCAACAGTTTTGGCAGTTTGCCCTGACTGTAAAACGCCGCTATTTTTGCCACAGCGAAATTGCAAAGTTTATGCCACGTGCCACGCGACCTTAGAGTTTTTTTTCCAAGATAGCTATAGGATATGTCATCATGTGACCAGTTGTAGCCCGACCCCAGGGACGGGGCTTCCATCAGTTTAAGGGGTTTTCTGCTCGGCATCTTCACTGAAGACCAAGCTCAGACTTGTGCCTAGTATGTTGGCTGTGCTTGGTATTGCGGCTCATCCCCAATCACTTTAATGGGACTGAGCTGTAAACGGGCCATGTACTCACACAGCATAGCCGTCCCTTCACATAGCTGACCCCTGGCGGTTCCTCTCCGTGTAGGGGTGTGCCCAATTCGCTTCCCTGACCCCAATCGCAGTAGGATTGCCTATTCTATGGATAGGGCATCGGCTGATATTCCTGGATATCCCACATCTGTTATTTCATGTCATTCCAAAACCCGAGTTCATTATATTGGGTCGCCTATCATTGCTTCTACTTTTAGTTTGGATAGTGGTTGCAAAAGTAATGGCACCCAATTATCTACAAGGCCATTGGTGTGACCTGTTATTGGCATTTGGGGCCTGGCTCGGCCCGTGCAAAACTTAGAACCTGAAGAACCATTGTTGTATCAACCTTCTTTGCGTGTATTAGCAAGAAGGACGTTGCAGTTGCAGGTCTTGACTCCTTAGGACTTGCTCGTAGTCTCTTACCATGGAGACGCACAGCTCTGCATAGGAGCTGCATACAAGGATCATATTTTTTTTAAATGTAGATTGTGCGCCCCCTATAGAGATCACAATGTACATTTATTTCCCTATCAGTCTGTCTTTGTAGAATGGGAGGAAATGCATGCAAACACGGGGAGAACATGCAAACTCCTTGCAGATGTTGTTCCTGGTGGGATTCGAACCCAGGACTCCAGTGCTGCAAGGCTGCAGTGCTAACCACTGAGCCACCGTGTTGCCCCTTACAAGAGTCCTATTTGGACTTGACCCGTTACAATGTGTCTTACCCTGCTTGTCCCATTCTTACCTCTGTATATTTTGTGTCTGTTTCCTTTCTTTCCGTCTTTATAAGAAAGGGAAAGGTTAACTAAACGGTCCTGCTTTTTTTGGGGGGGAGAGGGGGGGGGCAAGACATCAGACCTGCGGAAACTCCTCCGGGAAACCAAATAAAAGATTTGCAACAATGGGGAATCCATCTGTTAAAGCGATGTGGACAGCCGAGACTTTTATTCGCCAGGCGCAGAAACGTGCGCCGTCCATCTTTTAAGTCGTGAACGTATTTTTCTGGTAATTGGAGACTCCAATCCCCCTCCTTTCCCCCCCTCACCACCTTTATATTAAAATCAATAGACCTTTTAGCAAATACTGTAAATTTTAGGTTTTTATGACTTTTTTTTTTTTTTTTGTGTGATCTTCTTGATCGGAGGTTCGTAGAAAGCGGCGATCTTCTATAAATCATCCAAATGGTTAAGATAAAGCTGTAACCGGAGGGCCAGATATTTTCTCCTCGCAGCAGCAGACTTCCCGGCACGAATCCAAATGAAATGTGCTGCAGTCAGCGTTTTTTTTTTTTTTTTTTTTTTTACTAAAGGGCTACGGTTATGTTGCATCTTTGGCCGCAACTTTCTTTGTACAACCAATGATTGCCCTGCAACCAAGTCACAAAAAGATTGAGCACTGCTTTGTGTTTTTTGCAGGGGGCTACAAGTTGCAGCAGTTGCACCCTCAGGGTCACAATACGAGTCCCTTCACTCATGCAAACCCCTGTAATTTTTGTGCACAATTGCAGATAGAAATGAGAGGGTTTGCAGTTTTATGTCCCCTATACACACCCGCAGTTATTGACCACCGTGTCTCCGGGCAGTAGAGAACGACCGCTGGTTATGAAGCCCGTCCTATTCCAGATGAGTGTAGGGGTTCGTACAAGTCTTTTTGTGGATCCGTGATCGCAGACGACCTCCAGACATGTTTTTTGGTGCACGTTAAAAATTCACTTCATCCGTGTGCAGGAGGCCTGAGATTAGTCGCGGGGCGATCTTTGGTTGCACAAAAAGTCACAACCAAAGTCGTTGTGTAATCCAATAGTCTTACGTTAAAGTAAGGGTACCCAAAATCTTATTGTAGCATTTATTTAGTTTTCTATTAGCTAATTTTGCTTCCAATTCGACTCCTTAAAGGGGCTCTATCACTAGAGTTTCGTGTTTTTAGCTAAAGATATGCCTGAGTAGCCTATTCAGGTGCTGCTAATCGTTTGTAGAAAGACACCCCTCCCTCGTTTTTGTTAATTACCGTGGAAATTGATATGCAAATCAGCTCCAGGGTGCACGGTGGGCGTTCTGTGCAACCCCTTGCGTCATATCTTCTGGACGCCCGCCGCTGCCTCCAAGCCCTCCTCCTCCTGCTTATTCACAGCCTCCATTGTCTGCAGTTTCTATTGAAGTCATGAGCGACTGCAGTAGTGCTCCCACCGGTGTGCTATTGCGCATGCTCGTGTGCCAGCTCACCATGTACTCTACGGGAAGATGGCGCTGGAGCGTGCACCGTAGCATGCTGAAGGGAGCACTACTGCGCATGTGCGTGACTTCAATAGAAAACGCTACTGCGCCATTTTTCCCTAGAGAACATTGTGAGCTGGCGCTAGAGCATGCGCAGTAGCACGCCATACTTCAGTAGAAACCGCCAACAATGGAGGCGGTGAATAAGCAGGAGGAGGAGGGCTTGGAGGCAGCGGTGGGCGTCCAGAAAGTATGACGCAAGGGGATGGGTTTGGGGGCCTAGGGAGGTGCACAGGGACTCGGGGCTGGGAGGGAGAGGGGCTCGCGTGGCAGCTTTGTGGAGAGGGATTAGGGGGAGACAGTGAGGTGCCGGGGGGATGGCATTCGGTGGCCCGGGGGTACTACAGTGCCGCGCTGGATGGGTCCTGCGGGGGGAGGAGTTCATGGTCTGCCGTGCGAGAGAGTTCAGCACAAAAGAGGGGTTTGGGGGTCCGTGGGTGCCTCCGCATCATCCCCAACAACGCCCCGCGGACGGAATAAATGCTAATGCTCCATAATTCCATCCTGACCATGGGTCAAATGTCAAAATTACAACATTGGGATTTTGATGCTACAACTGCAGGTCATTAGACCGGAAACCGATACGGTATTTCCGGCCACAATCTGGGCACGTTATGGCCGCGCATAGAACACCATAAAGAAAACGTTAGAACCTCAGGGGAAAAAACCCAAAACTTTTACTTGAATGTTTTTCTTTTCAAGACTTGATTCCTTCCCCAGTTACATCAAACAGATGGGTGAAATTTTTGCAAATTTGATGCAAAATAATCCTAAACGTGAACGTGGAATTTCCTTTCTATGCCGCCACATATGTTCCATGGCACACAAGGCTTTCTTGTATCTGCCTGGTATGTGTAGACACCTGCGCAGCGCACATGCGGACTCTTTGCTCAGTCTTCTGGTCGGCTCGCTCGGGTGCACGGTACTGACCTGCCTTGTTATTCCAGCTGTCCGTACTCTCTGCAGGCTCGGGGAGGCTGTGAATGGGTTTGTCTGTCCCCAGCGATGGTGGGGAATGATTAGGGCTCGCTTTAGGGACGACCTGGGCGTTTATAGTCCAGATGTTGTGGCAGCCTCCAGATGGTAGGAAGCCTCGGGTAATCTTGTCACTTCTCCTGTGCAAGTCTAGTCGCATCTTACAAGCCTACTCTTACTTGCTGTATGGTCTTAGTAGGGTAAGTTCACACAGGATTTTTTGGACCGGAGCCTGAGGTGGAGGCCGCCTCAGGTTCCGGTCTAAAATACGGGTATCTGCGACTGGATGCCATTGCAGTGCACCAACATCCAGTCGCGCACTCCACTCCGGGAGTGGAATGAATGGGCCTAGTCGGGAGGAGGGACTGTCTTCAGGCGGACTCGACTTGCAATGTCCACCTGAAGACACTCCCTCCTCCCGAATGAGAAAGAATGACCTATAAGGAAATACACCCATCGGCAGACTGCAGTTTTGGCGGTTTGGGACCTTGTTCGTTCAGAGCGGGTAACTGGTTGGATAGGTATGAAGCTGATAACATTGGTCTGGGGCACGATCATTGTTCACCACTAAATCTCCATCGAAGCCAACCAATACCCTGTATGAACTAGGAACCATCGCCCCGAAACGGGGTTATGGCCTGTATCCAAGGCTTCTTGAAGGTTCAGTCATTGACTTATAGGATGGCCATCGATGAGCTTCCATAGAGCAGCATTGCAGTACCGTATACACTTATATGGCGTGTGAGCGGCGTGGATTCCCTGCATGGAAACATCACTGTGAGCTGCAGCTGATCTGTAGGTGGCCCTGGCTGTAGCAATTGGCCTTTAAAGGGGTTGTCCCATCACAAGGATCCTATCTATACTGCTTGTTAATGTGGATGTAAGACTTTTCCTAAATACATTGCTTCAGCAAAACTGCTTTGTTTGTCCACCATCTTACTTTATTCAATTTTTTGTGGCCACAGCCCTGACCTAGCTGCTCATGAGTCAAATGATGTATCTGCTGCTCTCAGGGGGGAGGGAGGAGGGGCTAAGGGCACGGGAGCCAGCCTGTGTATCTAGCTATTCCTGTGTCTGCACCATGTGACCTAGGTCCTGCTATCAGATAGAGGAGCTGCTTTCATTTCTTCTGTTCTCCCAGTTATCAGGCTAGCTAATTCAATTGTGTTCATTATGGCAGAGACAGGCAGTGTCTGTATGTAACACAGAAAGGAGTTGCTGCTGCCTGTACTTCATAGTCCAATGTGGGTGGGCGGAGCTACATGCTAATTTGGGGGCAGAGCTAAACGGCAGGTTGCATGTGAAACCCCGCCCACCAAATGATGCAAGAAATCAGAAAGAAAGAAGATTTTATAGCAGTGAAGACTGGTGAGTATGCGACGTGGGAATATCCCTTTAATATTAGAAAATGGATAACCCCTTTAAGGCCATCAGTCTCGGAGTAATATCAGGCGTGAGCTTCTTGCACCGATCTTTTCGCTATATATCTACTATTAAGTACCAGTCGCCAGCTCACTAAAAATTTGGTCTGTTGTTATGGGAACTGCTTTCCCTGTTGCTTGAAAGCATATATTTGTTCCGGTCTATGAATTCTTGAATTTCTGCACCTACTTGGCGCACCGTGTTACTATGGTGTAGCCGTCCTCTCCCAGGCCGTGTCCTCCACTGAAATGAATGGGGACACTATGAAGAGGGCGCTTTGCTGACTGGTAGGGTGGTGCATATGGGCTTAAAGGGCAAGTCCAGGAGTGACAGATTATCTGATCAGTAGAGTATCGATGCACCCCGCAGATCAGCTGCATCGGTGTTGTCGTGTTCCTTCATCATTATTTGTTTGCAGCTTAGGCCCATTCAAGGGAGTGGGGCTGAGCTGCAATATGAAGCACAGCCATTATATAATGATGGCGCTTTGCTTGGTATTCTAGAGAGGAGACTGTATCGCTCTAAACACTGCGGTCTCGTCGAACAGCTGATCTGTGGGGGTCCTGGATGTCCGATATGGACGACCTGAAGGCCCAGGGCATAGCTATAGGGGATGCAGAGGTGACCATTGCAAGTGGGCCCCGACTCCTCATAAGAAGATACCAGTATATAGATATCACACATGGGGTCCCTGTTACTTTGCACCGGGGCCCTGAGGCTTCACGTTACGCTCTGCCCTCGGCATGGATTTCCATAGGCTCTCGTAATGGTGTTTTGTCCAACGTCTCAGAGTGAACTTTCCTCTACAGAGGGAAATTTATTGCCCCGTCGATCTTAATACCGTGAGCGCTGGCAGCAGATGTGCCCAATTAAATCCCGGCACCCCTCCGGAGGTCCCAGATATCCACATTGAAATCTGAGTCGGTAAGAGACTTGCATTGATTTTGGGTATAACTTGCACCCGAGACATCCCGGCCCATAATCGATCGTGTTAAGCCGGTCCGAAAGTGCACAGTGTGGCACGCCAAACTTGTCGGGGGGCCCTAATCGGACCCTGAGGGTGAGGGATGCCATACAGTGCCCGTGTCAGATGTCTGTGTACTGAGTATATACATGCTTGTACACAGTGGGGCAAATTTCGTGCAACCGAGGCGTCTTAAATCTGTGTTCCTGGATTGAGACGTTAGAGCCTTACGCCAAATGGGCGCCTCAATTTTATCCAAGCCAATGTGTACAGCGCCTTACATGTACGGTACAAGGTGCGGCGCAGACTCTTTGCATATGGCTGAAGACCCGGAACTTTCTTCTTCTTCTCTTCTTCATGCAGTCCTTTCCCAGGGACTCTGGTGAACAAGCCAATGCGGTCGTCCTCACGCAGCCTGATACATAAAGCCGTCACCGCCAGGTCTTGCTCGGCGAGGAGATGCCGGTAGGTGTCGGGGCTTGTCCGCTCGCAGCGCCTTCCTTTGTTACATTCTTTTCTGGAAAACTTCAAATACTTTAGTGCGTGTGGGACTCCGAGCAAAGAAGTGGTTGAGTCTGCACAAGCTTTGTGGTCGGAGGCCCCTGATATACGATATCCATACCTGTCAGGAAACAGAAGGCGTTTATATGATGGGGACGGCGGCTCGGGTTTTATCATTTAATCATATAGATAGAAATGGGCGAACGTCTTATATTCTCTGCAACGTTGTGACCATCCGTGAGATGTCGCCCCACAGATCGGTGATGTCCTGCTAAGGCCTCATGATCACGAGTGTAGATTTATTCAGTGTATTATCCGTAATTATAGATAACGAACAGTACTTTCATTAATGGTTGCAGAGGTAAAAATGAAGATCTGGTTGGGTCGATTTCGGATGTTTACTGGTTAACTTTGCTCATGATTTTAGGTCGTTAAGATTTGACAATTTCTATTAAAGGGATTCTATCATTAAAATCACATTTTTTTCTCATTGACACATAGGAATAGCCTTAAGATAGGCTATTCATCTCCTACCTTTAGATGTCTTCTCCGCACCGCCGTTTGGTATATAATCTGGTTTTCATCGGTATGCAAATGAGTTCTCTCGCAGCACTGGGGGCGGTCCTCAGCACTCAAACAGCACTGGGGGCGGGCCCAATGCTGCAAGAGAACTCTCCAGTGACGCCTTCATCTTCTTCAGGAACGCCCTTTCTCTGCTTCTTCTTCCGGCTGGCAGTCAAACTTCTAGGCCTCGGCCTGAGCTGACTGCACATGCCCACAGGCCACAAGAAAATGGCTACTTACTGTGTAAGCGGCCATTATTCTTGTGGCCGCAGGCATGTGCAGTCGACACTGCCCGAGGCCTAGAGGTTTGACCGCTAGCATCGCAAGAAGACGCAGGGAGAGGGCGTTCCTGAAGAAGATGGAGGCGTCACTGGAGAGTTCTCTCGCAGCATTGGGGACGCCCCCAGTGCTGTTTGAGCGCTGAGGACCGCCCCCAGTGCTGCGAGAGAACTCTTTTGCATACCGATGAAAACCGGGATTTCTACTGAACGGCGGCGCTGAGGAGACATTTAAGGGTAGGAGATGACTAGCATTTCTTAAGGCTATTCCTATGTGTGAATGAGAAAAAAATGTGATTATAATGGTAGAATCCCTTTAAGACTCCTCGTCAGACGTGGTCAGTATCCAGTGGGGTCAAGGAATTCCCTGAGGAGGTCGTTCCTTAGAATAAGAGGGTAAATCTGTATACCCAGGCTTCTATGGAATTTGTACCCCAGGGGTATATGTGCTCTCTCTAGGAGGTATATACACTGTTCTCATGCGATCGCAGCCTTGAGCAACTGTATGCAGGTCACATGACTCAAATTGGCGGCTTCCTTGCCGTTCAGGTCATGTGACTTGTTTTCCTCCGGGGTACCTGAAGAGCAGCGTGTTTGCTCCTCTGTATCACTTTCCATGTTCTTCTATGGAGTGTGCCTATCGAGGATCAGGTTTAGCTGGGTGCTATGTGACAGGGGCATTGGGTTGCACGTAGCGAGAGGCGCAGAACATTCCTACACGGCAGATAGCATCTCAGCCTAACCCTATGTGAGTGCTATGTGTCTTTGACACCATTGCTTGTACGGCAGGGATTTTGTGCACCGCTCTAGTGTTGCAAGGAATCCTTTCCCCACCCTAAAGCTTTGTTAGATTGACAGGCGGATTAAAGATGGCTTTAATCCGGTTTCCTCTGGATCATTGTAACACGGCTACGATTATAGCTTGTGATTGATAGATCTTTTATCTTTTTGTCAACCTAAACATCTAAGCATGTGAAATTCCTTCCAAGATGGTGCAAATACTGCAGACAGTATCAGTATGACAGCTTAAAGGGGGCCTTGCACCACCTCCGCCGATTTCCGTTCTTTGCATCCTTCATTAGGCACCTTTGCACTGATTCCAGTTCACTTGGAATTTTTTCTGTAGCCCCCACCTTTCCAGAGTAACGGGTGTGCTTGGTTTTTGGTGCCTGTTATTGATCAGGTCTGTACTGTCAGGTCTCAGGCAAGGTGGGGGTGATTGACAGTGTTGGGAGCACTGAATCACGCCCACTTACTTGCTTCTGGCTAAGACCACCCACTTGACAGTAGAAACCCAATTGGCATATCCAGCACCTAAATTAACAACATAGATTGCTCAGGAATGGTGGGGGCTAGAGAAATAATTCTGTCCTGGAATCGGTGAAATGGTGCCTATAAAGGGTGCAAAGAACTGGAGAAGATGGAGGGGGTGAGTTACTTTTTGTCAGCTTTACAGTGGGGGGTATAGTGACACCTACTTAACAATCCCCCCATTGGTGCTATTTTATTTTATTTTTTTGCAGCAGTAGCATTTGTTTGACCCTTTCAGGAACAGTTTTTGGATTCAGCTTCTCCCTCTAGTTTAACCCTTTAAGGGCATTACTTTAATGTGCTATTTTAACCCATTCCACCACATTGCTTAATACAGAGGCTGGATACACAGGGCTACAGGCGGGCTGATTTATTGCAACACAATAATTGTGCAAGCGCTGCCACAAGCAAAAGACAAAAGTGAAACACAGCTCTACTATGTAGTTGTATTCCCACTGTATTAGGATGTGTTCACACCAGCTGTTAACCCCTTGTATAGGTTATCAACATGCCTGGTTAAAGTTTAACACTGAAGTATCTTTACAAGGCTGTACTGCACCCTATGTGTGTATATACCTGGCCACAGTAACAATCTGGGGCAGCCTCTTCTGCGGAACATTTACTTGAGATTGAGATAGAAGCAGAAAGCTCTGTCCACTGTATAGTGGTTGGGCTGTAGTACTGCAGCTCTCTCCACTGTATAGCAGCTGTTATACTACTACTGCTCTGTCCACTGCATAGCGACTGTGCTATAGTACTGCAGCTCTGTCCACTGTATAGCGGCTGTGCTATAGTACTGCAGCTCTGTCCACTGTATAGCAGCTGTTATACTACTACTGCTCTGTCCACTGTATAGCGGTTGGGCTATAGTACTGCAGCTCTGTACACTATATAGTGGCTGTGCTATAGTACTGCAGCTCTGTCCACTGTATAGCAGCTGTTATACTACTACTGCTCTGTCCACTGTATAGCGGTTGGGCTATAGTACTGCAGCTCTGTACACTATATAGTGGCTGTGCTATAGTACTGCAGCTCTGTACACTATATAGTGGCTGTGCTATAGTACTGCAGCTCTGTCCACTGTATAGCGGCTGTGCTATAGTACTGCAGCTCTGTACACTATATAGTGGCTGTGCTATAGTACTGCAGCTCTGTACACTATATAGTGGCTGTGCTATAGTACTGCAGCTCTGTACACTATATAGTGGCTGTGCTATAGTACTGCAGCTCTGTCCACTGTATAGCAGTTGTGCTATACTACTACTGCTCTGTCAACTGCATAGTGATAGTCGAGGATGACACAAGCGACGTATGGGAGTCATGGCCGTGTAGAACTGCTGGACTCCCACAACCCCCACCATCCCCGGCCTCCATGGACGATACACTTTGCGTTTTGCATGTGTTCCGTTCCCATATTTGCTCTCCACGATCTTCCTGACTCATGTAGTCGGCGGTCTGGGCTGAGGTCTCTCTTCCGTCCGTACCCCGCAGAAGCTCAGTATATATTTAATTTGGTGTTAAATACACATCCATTATATTATTAACATACCTAGGCTGAAAATCCGCAGCTGCGCTCCCCTAATTGGGGCTGTGTGAAGATAATTCCTCCATATACTTTGTCTTCACCCGTAAAGGTTCTCTTTACTTTGGCAGCTTGGCTAAATCTCCAGCGAGGAAGACGTAAGTCACATGGCGCGTTGGTGCAGCTGCAGCGCCGGCGATATGAATGGCTTTCTGTAACTGCCGCGACTGCAAACAAGAGATTTTCCACCAATTAGCCGGCCCTCATACCTTCACTGCGCTTTTTCCAGCTCCGGTGACCCAGGCCCGGACCTCGAGGGGATCGTATGTGTTTTTTCGCTGGGTGGTGCGTCGGCGCTCGCTGTACAGGCCCAGGCTTCCATTAAAATGATACAGTTGAACTATTGTGCTCTTTGCTTTCCTCTCTTAAAGGGATTTTCCGCTTTTGGAGATCCATTTTATTATAAAATTATATAGACAGACAATATCCTGCTCGATTTGCCACGATCAGTTGTGGGAAAGGCCAACAGCAGGTGTTCATTTCTCCTGCAGCACCCCCACAGGTGAAATGGAGCATTACACACGGGGGGTCCTCCAGAGACGTATTCGCATAAAATGCCCAAAATAGGTTTATTCCATCATATTGTACAGTGATAGTCACTTAATAGAAAAACAGTCTAAGATATTCGGTACAAATCCTTATTCTTTAGTAAGATGTATTACGTTTCTTATATAAACCTTTATAAGACGTTTTTACTACTGGTTATACACGTCTTGAGCTGTCCACGTATTACCGAAGGATTGCCATGTAATGATGCCTAGCTAGATGATCTTCTAGGGGCAAAATACTCGATCCTGCAATTTTCACTCTGGCCACTAAGCCTAATAGACTGACACTTACCAATTCCATAGGGGTTTTCTTTGCTTACATCACGTACAACATGTGAGCGCTCTGTAACGCGCATCACAAACTGCTGTGGAGAAACTCAAGCAAAATCTATAATCTGACAATAAACAAATTAGGAGAAAGTGATCGAGTTTTAATGATTAAATATAAATGGAAGAGAAGACTGAATCATCTTGTGGCACATCCCCTTTAATGATTTATGAACCTTTAATGCTAGTCTCAGTTGCAATGGTCATACACCGCTCCTATAAGTAATGGGGACGCTCTGCTCATGCGCCAATCTTCTCTGGTTTTCCATGATTTCCGTATTGTAGAATATAACGACCTCTGTATTAATAAGACTCGCAGCAGTGGAGTCGGAGGAGTCTGAAGGCAGAAGCTTTAATTCCTCTTTACCTCTGAAGAATAGTTCTGGCTACGCCAAGTCTCGTCTGCTAATCTAGGTCTTAAGTGGCCAAGCAGATTCTTGGATTCCCTGCAAAATCCTTCAGTCGTCTCCTAGATTGAGGCCATGTGTCTTGCCGGCAGATATTGTGATGTACTAAATGAGTAATCGCTAATATTTATGTAGTTCAGGTTCAGATTCTGTCAGTAGATTCTCCTAAGATGATATAAGTAAGTGTGTGTACATATATGAATGATATGGCCGCAGTATCCATAGGCATATACAGTATATGAGGGAATATCATGTCTGTATAGGTGCTGCTGTATGGATGTGAATACATGTCTGTATAGGTGCTGCTGTATGGATGTGACTATATGTCTGTATAGGTGCTGCTGTATGGATGTGACTATATGTCTGTATAGGTGCTGCTGTATGGATGTGAATACATGTCTGTATAGGTGCTGCTGTATAGATGTGACTATATGTCTGTATAGGTGCTGCTGTATAGATGTGACTATATGTCTGTATAGGTGCTGCTGTGTGGATGTGAATACATGTCTGTATAGGTGCTGCTGTATGGATGTGAATACATGTCTGTATAGGTGCTGCTGTATGGATGTGACTATATGTCTGTATAGGTGCTGCTGTATGGATGTGAATACATGTCTGTATAGGTGCTGCTGTATGGATGTGAATACATGTTTGTATAGGTGCTGCTGTATGGATGTGAATACATGTCTGTATAGGTGCTGCTGTATAGATGTGACTATATGTCTGTATAGGTGCTGCTGTATGGATGTGACTATATGTCTGTATAGGTGCTGCTGTATGGATGTGACTATATGTCTGTATAGGTGCTGCTGTGTGGATGTGAATACATGTTTGTATAGGTGCTGCTGTATGGATGTGACTATATGTCTGTATAGGTGCTGCTGTATGGATGTGAATACATGTCTGTATAGGTGCTGCTGTATGGATGTGACTATATGTCTGTATAGGTGCTGCTGTATGGATGTGACTATATGTCTGTATAGGTGCTGCTGTATGGATGTGAATACATGTCTGTATAGGTGCTGCTGTGTGGATGTGAATACATGTCTGTATAGGTGCTGCTGTGTGGATGTGAATACATGTCTGTATAGGTGCTGCTGTATGGATGTGACTATATGTCTGTATAGGTGCTGCTGTATGGATGTGACTATATGTCTGTATAGGTGCTGCTGTATGGATGTGAATACATGTCTGTATAGGTGCTGCTGTGTGGATGTGAATACATGTTTGTATAGGTGCTGCTGTGTGGATGTGACTATATGTCTGTATAGGTGCTGCTGTATAGATGTGACTATATGTCTGTATAGGTGCTGCTGTGTGGATGTGAATACATGTCTGTATAGGTGCTGCTGTATGGATGTGAATACATGTCTGTATAGGTGCTGCTGTATGGATGTGACTATATGTCTGTATAGGTGCTGCTGTATGGATGTGACTATATGTCTGTATAGGTGCTGCTGTATGGATGTGACTATATGTCTGTATAGGTGCTGCTGTGTGGATGTGAATACATGTTTGTATAGGTGCTGCTGTATAGATGTGACTATATGTCTGTATAGGTGCTGCTGTATAGATGTGACTATATGTCTGTATAGGTGCTGCTGTATGGATGTGACTATATGTCTGTATAGGTGCTGCTGTATGGATGTGAATACATGTCTGTATAGGTGCTGCTGTATGGATGTGAATACATGTCTGTATAGGTGCTGCTGTATGCATATGAATGTACGTGCCTGTATATTCATGTGAATATATATGTACAGGTCTCATGCAGTACAGATGCAGCTTTGCAGTGTCTTCAGCCTACTGATGGTTAAAGGGGTTTTCCACATTGATAAGATCCCGTCCCTTTATGATCTGTGTGGATTCTTACTTGAGGCTCCCAAGGCGATCCCTTCACTGGTGTTCCCTGCACACTAGGGACAGCTTTGCTGCAGGTCCTCTGCGCTGCAGGTGGCCGTGACCAACCATCTCTGTGGCTCCTTCATTCTTCGAGTCAGTGGAGAGCGAAGCGACCCATCATAAGTGGTCACCTGATCTCGCCTCTCCCCACTTTATAACCTCGGAATACCCCTTTAGTGATTTCAGATGTTCTTTGAAACTTAAAATCCTCTTCTTCTTTGTTGTACAGATGACAGCATCTCTGCGGCGAGTACCTCGGACGTGCAGGATCGCCTCTCTGCCCTGGAGCTGAGGGTGCAGCAGCAGGAAGATGAAATCACTGTGCTTAAGGCCGCCTTGGCCGATGTCCTCCGACGTCTGGCAATTTCCGAGGATCAAGTGGCGACTGTCCGGAAGGCACCTCCGAGTAAAGGTAACAACTGATACTATGGAAAGCTTGGAAATCAGTATGTGTCCAGGTCATGATGGCTTGTAGGAGGATAGAATTAGAAATGGCGCCACCCTTGTCCATGGGCTGCATGTGGTATTGCAGCTGAGCCTTATTTTTGGGAATGATGCAGAGTTAACAACCCATGTACAAGTATGTGTGTGTGTTGGGGGGGGGGGGGGTGCTTGACCACTATTCTCGGATCTCTTTTAGGCCCCACGTTGCAGAAACGCAGCTTTTTTTGAGGCGTTTCTGAAATGTGGGGCCTCATCCTTAAAGTGCTGTCAGTAATCCCTTACCCTAGGAATGGAGGAGAAGTGTCTGATTAATGGGATCCAACTTTCTGGGGATCATGAGAACAGGGGTCACTGGTCAAATGGTAGCGCACATGCATGACCACCACTCCATTGACTTCTTTAGGATGGATATTACCATTGTGTAAGTCCCATAGATATGAATGGAGCAGTGATCACACCTGTGCACCACGGCTCTATTCTTATGGGGCACCTCTGCATCCCTGGTCCATGTAATTGGTTGGATCAGACAATAGGTGGCGGAATTCCTAGTAATGGAAACCCTCTTACACTTTTCATAGTATAGGGGATGAGTATCCGATCGCTGGGGGCCCCTAGCGATCAGGAGAACAGGGGACTTCTTGTGAATGGAGCACCAGTGCACGTGCGCTCTATTCGCCGCTATAGGACCGTAGACGCTGCTGGAGACATTCCCATCAGCTTCATAGCAATTAATGGATCGCCGGTCATGCAAGTGATCTGCACTCCATTCACAAGGAGGCTTTAAGGCATCTCCCCCCCCCCCCCCCCCCCCCATCTTCCTGATTGCTAAGGGTCCAACCTGTGGATAAGGCCATAGGTGTCCATAACGGTGCATTCTACCCCTCTGTTTATTGTTTATTCTAGTTATCTAAGGGGTTAATAAATTATTGCCGCCTTTTCTGCTCCTTGTGATCACGGGTAGGTATGCCGGCGTTTGGAGAGTTGTGGCCGATATCAGGCGGGCGATCCAGGGGGATCTGTAATATTTGCTTCCTGTATGGGCCTATTTTTATACCGTCCAAGTTTCCTCTTCCTCTCCGGCTTCATTTCCTCAGGGATCTAATGTCTGGATGGGAAATAGGAGCCATAAAATCATAGACTTTGCAGAAATGATTCATGTAGAGAAGTCACTTTGTGTCAGGAAGAGGCGGCGAGGACGGCAGAAGAACAGCACCCCAGGGAAGCTATGGCCGTACACGAATATCGCTGCGGGGGAAAGGTCTTACATGGCGGCCATTAAGGGGCAGCCCAAGTCCACCAGAATACAGGGAATACTTTGCCAGAAAGATGACCCTTTTTTTTTCTATTTGAAATCAAGTTTTATGTTTCAAACAGTTGTTAAAGAATTTTTTTTTAAATAGTGGTTTTAAAAAATTTTAATTAAAAAAATCCTAATAGTGCAGTTTTGATTCTGACCACCAAGCCAAATAATATGCTGAGACTTCTGATTTTCTGTTGGAGGCGGGTCTCCACCCTTTCTCAATGATTGGCGTATTGGACGGGTTCAGGCGGTTTTTGGTGTTTCGGGGACACATCAGGAAGTGGAGGAGATCAAGAGGGACCAGTGTGAGAGGCGAGTGCTGTCTGTTAGGGCCCCAGTGAGAGACCTGTGACTTGGTCACTGAAATAAACCTTACTCTAGTTTAATGTCCCCTCACTCCTTCGTTTACACCTCTTACGTTTGAGAGGCCAAGTGCGTATGTGGTCTGAATAAGGATAAGCGGCACTCTGGCACAGGCTTATCTTGAGCAAGATGAAAGAATCGGGCACATTCACAGGGCATTTGTGTCCGTTGCATACTCTTCCTATACAGGATCTTAAAGGGGTTGTCCAGGAAATGTAAAACGGGCAGGAGCCTGGGAGAGGTGAAACATAAAAAAAAAACACCCCACTATACTTTCCTGTCCCCGGCGCTCCGGTGTTCTCCATCGCTGTCCGGTACAGTGGTGCCTGGGGGATGTGACTATATGTCTGTATAGGTGCTGCTGTGTGGATGTGAATACATGTCTGTGTAGGTGCTGCTGTATGTATGTGAATACATGTCTGTATAGGTGCTGCTGTATGGATGTGAATACATGTCTGTATAGGTGCTGCTGTATGGATGTGAATACATGTCTGTATAGGTGCTGCTGTATGGATGTGAATACATGTCTGTATAGGTGCTGCTGTATGGATGTGAATCTGCCATCCGTATCGATGGCCTCTGCAGTCATTTGAAAGGACTTGGGACATCATTCACATACGTCACCTTTCCTCAGGCTTTATAAAACTTAGAACTGTGGTTCGGGTGTCATATGGAAGACAAAATGCTCAACTTTAATGTGACTGCAACAGTTCTAGCTTTATTTTCAGAGATCTTGGCCCAGTTGAGAACAGTCAGGAATGGAAAGCAGCCGCAACTCCATGTAAATATCCCGATTCCCAACTGTGATCTTAGTGCCGTATCAATGCTGAGAATCGCCTTTTCCATATGACACCAGAATCGCCGTTCTATGATTTATATTGGCCAAGATGTAACTGTTCGCAGGTCGTCCCCCCCCCCCAATTTTCCTTTCACTATACAAGGGCTTGCCACAGAATTTCACAGAAAGGAGCCAATACCCGTCAAAGTATATTACAGTATTCCTCAATGTCATAAATACTACTGAAAAATCATAACCTGGTTGGACCTTTCGGTGCACTTTAGCTTTGTCTTCGACCATCGTGTCTCACGCTGCTGTAGACAATAATTGGATTTCTCATGGAAAGGAAAATGTGACCTTTTCTTGAGCAAACCGTGTTGGATCCTCTGTAGTAATGGCGCCCAATCTCTCTAATAAATAACACTGATAACTTACAACTATGTCCTGGCTTTGCCAAGCTGACCGGATTATAGCTACAGCCTGCCAGCAAGCTCCACAGACATCTACTCAATTTTCGGGAAGTTTCATGGCGGAAACTTTTTTTTTTTCCGGGTCTTTTCAGTTTAAACAAATATCAGACATCCTGCGCCTAATAATATACAGTCGTGAGACGATACCGGGAAGACAAATGTGTTCTCATTTATATCATTGCGGGGCGGCAGTAACTGGGGCATATTTATCAACACTCTGCGCTAAAACTACAAATCCTGTTTTGTATTTATAAACTTGTTTCTTTTCCCGACGCGCCAAAATTCTGGCAAATTTTTCAAAAAAGAATCCGTCATCCACGTGGCAAAATTCTGTCTCAATTCAATCTCCAACTAAGTTCACTCTTTTTAAAAAAAAAATAAAATTTGGGTTCAATCCGACTTGTCCTGACCCGTCACGTCATCGGAACCGGCTCCCAGGTGACTACGGGTCCTCCCTCCGTTCCCATTTCCTCCTGTGCTATAGGAGCTGGCAATAGTGTATATATAGTAATTACCTGTGAAAACGGGAGGAGGAGCAGCGACCCAGTGGCTGGTTGCTTGTACCACTATCGTGACACATGGTCAAAAACCAGCCCAGGACCCCCAGGTCCAGTCCAAAATCATCCCTGGAGGAAGTAAATTATATTAATCTCTCTGGAGACAACCCCTTTAAGAAGAACATTTAGTCCATATGCAGTTCCAATGAACTGTGTTGCAGCCGCAGGGTGGCCGTGTCTGCCGGAGGACCTCTTTCTACCATATATGTGGTTTAGAAGACATTTTGGTGGTGGTAGACTACTTTTTAAGAATTCTGTTTTAGATAATCTTTCATATTAATAAAATGTATAGTACATAGTCTATATCTCTTATCATATGTATGAGTTTCTGTTTGTTCTTCATGTGTGACCAAACGACTGGACCGATCTTAACCAAATTTGGCACACAGGTACATCAGGTGTCCAGGAAGGTTTTAGACCTGGTCTTGGCTTTCTAGCATGTACAGTTCCTGAGATACAGTATTCCCAAAAAATGACCTGCATTGGCCAATACAAGCCTGCAAGTCTTTCACTCGATTCCAACTACTATACACACAGTCACATGTCCCTTATCAGCCAATAGAAACTCGCAGGCGCTTAATCTCTACATGCACACAGCTTTACTACAGGTTTCCATAGCAATCAAGCTATTTAGGACCTGTATTTGTCAATAGCAGTTTGCAGGTCCTTAAAGGGATCCTATCATTGGATACCATTTTTTTTCCTGACTAACACGTAGGAATAGCCTTAAGAAAGACTATTCTTCTCCTCCCTTTTAGATGTCTTCTCCGCACCGCCATTCAGTAGAAATCTGGGTTTTCTTCGGTATGCAAATGTGTCTGCTCGCAGCACTGTGGGCGGGCCCCAGCACTCCAGCAGCACTAGGGGCATCTCCAATTCTGCGAGAGAACTCTCCCTCCTCTTCTGGAACGGCCTCTCCCTGTGTCTTCTTCCGTCTTGGGTTTCAGTCTTCTAGGCCTTGGGCAGAGCCGATTGCGCATGCCCAGGCCAAAAGAAAATGGCCGCTTACACCAGCTTACTGTGTAAGCGGCCATTTTCTTGTGGCCTGGCATGCGCAGTCGGCTCTTCCCGAGGCCTAGAAGATTGAAACCCAAGACAGAAGAAGACACTGGGAGAGGCCGTTCCAGAAGAAGATGGAGACGGCGCTGGAGAGTTCTCTTTACTAGCTGCACATTGTCTCCTAAATGCTCCTGCCCCCCCCCACACGCACACAGATCATGAAATTGTGTTTTTCACAAAGTTTTTACCTCTGTCAGATAGTAGCAGGATCCCTTCCCTTTAATATATGTGTGTTCTTCTCTTTGATCTCCCACAAATTTGGCTCCCGCCCCGCTCGCCAAACACTGGATCTCATTTTACATTCATTTCACATCTGGTTGTCGAGCCCCCGTCCAAAAAGATAAAGCAGCCATTTTTCAGACTGTTTACTCTGATAATTGACACATGATGTGACAGCGGCAGAAGCCCGCCATTTCAGGTGATTTAGCTCGTGTTTGGCCCGTTGATGTTTGGTTTGGAAGCCTCATTGATTTTTGTCTGGGCTGAACAAAGGTCTCTTTGTAAAGAAGGTGTCATGGCAGATTATGGAGGCAAATAAGAAGACGTGTAATGATTAATCGTCTGTCGGCTGGGTAGAGCCATTGGGGTGGGGCTCGTGTAGGGCTAGTGCTTCCTAATATTCTCTAAGGCCTCAAGCACACGGCCAAGTGTTCAGGGGGGGCATTTCCAGTTATACTAAGATGACTTAAGTGACCTTCCTGCTTCATCCATTCCTATCGGGGATTCCGTCCATTTTTGGATAGGATTTGCTCTATAATTATCGGATCGTGGCCCCACTCGGACGACACACTTGGTCATGGGCATGTAACCTTAATTAAAGTGGTTATGCCATGACTACTTTTAATCCATAGGATGGTGAAATTTCCAAATCAGTGGGGGGTCAGACCCTGAACACAAGGATATTTTACTTCCGTTGAGAATATAACGTTCCCCAAACCATTAATTTTTGTGGGTCAACACAGTTTGTTGAAAGTGAAGCCCTTGGCTATCCCCACCACTCTCACCGAATTGGGGCGGGTGCGCACTCCATTCTCAATGGGAGTAAAACACCCCTTCGTTCTCTGGAACGTAGCTGGCAATCTATCCTCTATTCTATGGCTAATTTTTGACCATGGGAAGAATATGCAAATCTGTCTTCCATGATGTAATTAGGAAGTCAGCTGCTGCCTCAGTATTGCAAACCAATAGAGGGCGCTCACTGGAATGTGCAAGCCTGTCTTCCCTAACTTCCCTAAATACATCAGGGAAGACAGGCTTGCACATTCCAGTGAGCGCCCTCTATTGGTTTGCAATACTGAGGCAGCAGCTGACTTCCTAATTACATCATGGAAGACAGATTTGCATATTCTTCCCATGGTCCTTTGCGAAGTGGAGTGCTAAAGGCTTAATAAGTCTCCACACACCTATATGGTGGTCTCTCCCCAAGGAGTGACAATATCCCCTTAACCATGGCTAATTTTTGTGATACCCCTTTTAAAGAGTTCTTCCGCCTTAGCCATAGGGTTGGCAGGCCCCAGAGGTCGGACCTACATCTATATCCCTCAGCCTCCTCCAACTAGGTAAAATGCCCCCTTAGGCCAATATACGACCAGTTGCGTTATACAAGGTCGATATGGAAGATGAGATTTCTACAGATTTCATCTACAGGAAACCAGAGTCGGGCTGTGGGAAAATGGAGTCGTCATTGGTGGTTTGGCCTACCGACTCCGCAGCCGACCACCCATGATACTAGTTGGCATTTGACTATTTTCTTTTCCCTCCCTAGGTCCACCCACGCTTCGTGAGGCCCATTCTATACCTTGTATAACCAATGGAGGCGCTGGAACCAGAAAAACAAGCCACACTGCCTCGGTTGCTAGAAAAGATACCCTGGCGTCCGCAGCCAAAAGGTAAATCTGTGCTATAGGCCCTCCATATTGTTCTTGTAATCTTCTCCATTGTTTGCAGGTATCGATTTTCCTATGTACCTCCCGCCCCTTCCCCTTTGCCATTGACCTCCATTGTGATTGTGTGTTTGCCTTTCATTAATGGTTGCAGAGGTAAAAATGAAGATCTGGTTGGGTCGATTTCGGATGTTTACTGGTTAACTCTACTCATGATTTTAGGTCATTAAGATTTGACAATTTCTATTAAAGGGATTCTATCATTAAAATCACATTTTTTGTCAATCACACGTAGGAATAGCCTTAAGAAAGACTATTCTTCTCCTACCTTTTAGATGTCTTCTCCGCACAACCGTTCGGTAGAAATCACGGTTTTTGTCGGTATGCAAATGAGTTCTCTCGCAGCACTGGGGGCGGTCCCCAGTGCTGCGAGAGAACGCACCAGTGTTGCCTCCATCTTCTTCAGGAACACCCTCTCTGCGCATCTTCTTCAGGAGCTGGGTTTAAACTTCTGGGCCTCGGGCAGAGCCAACTGCGCATGCCCACAGGCCACAAGAAAAATGGCTGCTTACACAGTAAATAGGCGGCCATTTTCTTGTGGCCTGTGGCTCTGCCCGAGGCCTAGAAGTTTGACCCTCAGCGCTGGAAGAAGACGCGTGACGAGGCCGTTCCTGAAGAAGATAGAAGCGGTGCTGGAGAGTTCTCTGGCAGCAATGGGGACGCCCCCAGTGCTGTTTGAGTGCTAGAGACCGCCCCCAGTGCTGCGAGAGAACTCATTTGCATACCAACGAAAACCGAGATTTCTACGGAACGGCGGCGCGGAGAAGACATCTTAAGGTAGGAGAAAAATAACCTTTCTTAAGGCTATTCCTACGTGTCAATGAGAAAAAATTCGATTTTAGTGGTATAATCCCTTTACGGCTTATTCACACAGCCATATTACAGCCATCACATCCTGTCCTAATGACCCAAACCAGGCCGTTAGATCCATGGTCAGGCCTGCACTTAGAGGCGTCATTGGCTCGCAACACGACCATCTGAGTAAGTGTTTAGTGACATAAACCTGGATCCTTTATAATCTTGTATTTCTATTTTTATTTGTATTTTTTTTTTTTTTGCCTAACTAGGTGCGACGTTCTGTCCTGTATCTGCAGAGCTTTGGCAGATCCGGCTCAATTTTCGGAAAGGTGCCAAGAATCTGATGTTTGCGGCGTTCACACACACAAGATTAACAGCAGATGCTACTAAAATAAGCCGAATCTGCCAAGGATCCTCAGATACATCTCTCATGTATGGCCGTCTTAAAGGAGTTAATGGAATCCCCTGTCCACGGGATAGACATTATGCTGATAAGTGATCAGGTTAAATCTTGAGAAAATCCAGTTTTAGGCCTCATGCACACGGGAAGTCGGGGCCAGAGAATCCGGTCCATACATCAGTCTGATTTTTTTTTTTTGTCTGAACACAGGCACGATAGTAATCTATGAATCGGGGTAACCCTGCCTCTGCTGTCCTATACGATGTATTATACGGGGCAGGGATCCCTAGCGTCAGAGATCACAGTGATGCCAGAGTCCCATATTCAGACTGGATGTACAACCTGGTTTTACCAACCTGGGTTCCCTTGTGTGCATCGAGCTTTAAAGGGGTTTCCCTGGCTAAAATTTGATGATCTCTCCTAAGATTAGGATCAGTGAGGGGTCCAACACGTGACATTGATCAGCTGTACTCAGTAACTGATATACAGAGACTGAAACAGGAAGCGGATTGTGCCGTTCTTTGTGTAGTGGCCAGTCCAGGTACTGCAGATCAGTTCCCATTCACTTGAATGATCACTAAGCTGCAGTGACTCAGTTCAGCCACTACACCGAGAACAGCGCCGTCTGCTTCCTGCTCCATTCTCTGTATATCACCTACTTAGGACTCACAAACCGGAGCTCTAGTCTATTGTCAGTGAATTTTTCATCTTTTTAGAGCTCATTTACACAGTGCTGAATGGTTTAGCGGAAGGTCACATATTTATCATGTCAATGGCAGTGATTTTTTTGCAACCTATATGTAGTTCTGTAGACGTGGTAATATTCTATCATCGGTCCGGTGTGTGGATACAGTTTATTGCATTTACAATCCATTTCCATTGTTCTCTGCCTGTATTTAGACGCCTCCTTTTACTTTTGTCATTTCACTTTTTTCTTTACGTTTTTTACATTTATTTTTGCAGTAGTACAGAGAAAAAGAAAGAGAAACCTCAAGGCATCAAAGAGGAATCTAATGATCCAAACCCATTACACCAAGCATCTCCATCTCCCCAACCTTCCCCACAACCTACTCAAACACACAGGCAAAACCAGGACAGCCGAACCCCCACATCCGCCAAAAGGTTCCTCCTCTTCTGTTTGCTACCAGCGCACTCGGCAGGGGTTGTAATGATATTTTTGTATGCTCCTTTTTTTTTTTTTTTCCTTTTATTTGGTTTTTCTATCCATTTGGGTTTTTACCAGTATTAGCAATCATAAGTGTTTCTTTTTTCACCAGCATTCCCATCTTAAAGGGATTCTACCATTAAAATAAATTTGTTTTCTTCACTAACACGTAGGAATAGCTTTAAGAAAGGCCATTCTTCTCCTACCTTTAGATGTCTTCTCCACGCCGCCGTTCGGTAGAAATTTGGGTTTTCTTCGGTATACAAATGAGTTCTCTCGCAGCACTGGGGGCTGGCCCCAGCGCTCAAACAGCACTTGGGGTGTCCCTAATGCTGCAAGAGAACTCTCTAGCGCTGCCTCCATCTTCTTCATGAATGGCTTCTTCATGCGTCTTCTTCTGGCGCTGGCGGTCAATCTTCTAGGCCTTGGGCAGAGCCAGCTGCACATGCCCACGGCCACAAGAAAAATGTCCGCTTACACAGTAAGTAAGCAGCCATTTTCTTGTGGCCTTTGTGCATGCGCAGTCAGCTGCCCGAGGCCTAGAAGTTTGACCACCAGTGCCGGAAGAAGACACGTGAAAAGCCCATTTCTGAAGAAGATGGAGGCGTTGCTGGAGAGATCTCTCTCAGCATTGGGGACACCCCCTTTGCTGTTTCAGTGTTGAGGACCACCCCCAGTGCTGCGAGAGAACTCATTTGCATACCGACAAAAACTGGGATTTCTACCGAACGGTGGCGCAGAGAAGACATCTAAAGGTAGGAGAAGAATAGACTTTCTTAAGGCTATTCCTACGTGTTAGTGAGAAAAAATTAGATTTTAATGATCCCTTTTAGTTTTTCCATATAGGGGATAACTTTCAGATCGGAGATGGTCCGACCCCTTGTATCCCCTCCTATCAGGAGAATGGGGGTGTTTTGTCCTAAATTCTAAAAAGAGCAATGGTCGGGACGGTGTGAGCATCGCTCTGTTTATTTCAATGAGGGTCACCGGAGCTGTTTTTGGCCCTCCCATTTAAATAAATGGAGCGGTGCGTGCGCCGTTCCAGCCACTGCTCCCTTCACAACAAGGATATAAAACCCCTCCATTCTCCTGAGCGGTCTCGGAATGTGGTGACCTTGCTTTTTGTCTGCCACGTTTCGTTTCGTCTGCCAGGTTCACACCTGCGCTCGGTTTCCCTTCGCGGTCGATGTATTTCTGACGATTACCCAATTAGCTTTGCTCTGTGTTTAATAATCAGGTCCCTTAGCAGACCCTTAGCGGTGTTGGCGGCGGCCCCGATGGTGTACTCTAAATACTTCTAATAACTTTCAAGAGCACTTACAACCCCGCGTCTTAAGTGAGAATGTTATGTTGGAGCTTGTCAGGAATGATCGTCCGAAACCAGAGACTGTCCTGACTCTGTAACACACAAAGGGAATAGTAAAACGCCTGCACGGTCATGAATCACCCAAAATCTACAAAGTTTTGGCAAACTTGTTCAAAAGGAAGAGGGAACAATTAACCCAATAGTAAAGAATAGTGTCAAACCTCCTCCGAAAAGTCCAGCTCTTTACATCGCTTAATAGCCACCCCCTCCTCCACTGATTTTGGCACAATTGGAATTTTTTCTTTATCTCCCACCATTCCTGAGCAATCATTGCAGTTAGTTTTGGTGCCTGATATATTGTACAGGCAGGAGCAGACAAGGGGTGTGAGTCTGAGCTCTGACACTGGCTGCTTCTGATTGGAGCTCTGAGTCACGCCCCCTTGTCTGACACCGCCCACCTGAGATTACAGAGCACATCAGGCATCACAACTAACTGCGCTTGTTGCTCAGGAATGGTGGGGGCTAGAGAAAAAATTCCAGCAGTGCAGGAATCAGTGGAGCGGCGATTATTAATAGACGATAAGAGCTTGAATTGGTGGTGGTGATGGTGAAAGGCCCTCTAGCAATAAGCCGTAATCTATGGGAGAACATCAGCAAGTGTTGAGTTTTGCTGCAGTGCCCCCACTGGATAAATGAAGCATTGCATGATGCTTATTGAAATAAGTGGTCCATCCCTATAATACATGCACTGCCCTTTAAGTACTGACAGAGAGAACAATTCATTAAAGGCGCGATACTCTGCAGTAGACTGGGGGTTTCTTATGTTGTTACTATTCTCAATAATTCTTTTATTTTGTGATTTTTTTCTTTTCTTTGATTTCTTTTCCTATCATTACAACTCTTGCCGATGCTTTCCAAAAAAATTTTGCGCCCTGACATTTTGGAAATTGACCCTTATAAAGCTTGCCTGGTTGTCGGCGCTTACGCTGCTTGTGTCATTTCACACATCTGTCAGACTAATCCACTACTAAGTAGGCACCAAACAACAGCTTGACACGGCTTTAGGTCTTTGGCTTTAAACGTCTAACACGTTACAGGGGAAAACCAACAATCTGGGAGCCGCATGTTCTTGTGTTGGGCGCTGATTCTGTCTGTTCGTCGGGGTTTGTGCTGCTTGCTGGTGATTTTTGTCATTATTAGCGACTGGTTTTCCTTCTTTTTTATGAGTGCACAGGTAGGTCAGCGCCGCTGACGTAGTCCCATCATCCCCTAAACTTATAATAATGACCCTTCGTTGTTAAAGGGGTTGTTCGGGGGCAGCCGGGATGGATGCTCCTTTGTCCAGTCCTGGACTTGCCGCAATGGACGCTGAGAATCTGTGGCCTCAGTGGTCACTGGAAAGGAATGATGTCGCTCATACAATTCACAGCTTCCTTACAAGGTCCATTGAGACCACTGATTTGGTGTCTGCAGTCAAGTCAGGGGAAAGAGGGCTAGGGCTGGAGAAAGGAGCATCACGTGGGATAAGCGAGTATGTCGACTCCTCAGCTGCCTGTGAGTTTGCTCCAAATTCTAGACAAGGCGGCACTCATCTTTGATAGCTGTCTGCTTACTTTTTTATACAATATGAAGAGGGGATGTTAATGTATTTCCCTTGACAACAAAAGGATAACGGATGTTGAAATCAATAAGGTCCAACCCTTCTCTCCGCCGTTTGGAGACCACCATACGCATCGGAGGGTTGGCCAATCCCATTGGAATTGGTTGGCCCGACCAACATTAGGCTTCCTTAAGATTGGAACCATAAACAGAGACACAATTTTGGATCCGTCACATGACTGAACCTCAACCGATAGTCCCCATGATCTCTTAGGTTCTTGCCGAGAAAAGTAGTGCTCTATTGGATCCTCCGAGTTGTCACATGATGTAGAGTAGTGGAATCCGCGCTGTCCCCATATGGGGTTACAGTTACACTGGTGGACAGGTCCTTTGCTTCCATTTTTGCTAGTCTGTCCAAACAACAATTATTATAACAATTATAGGTCAATGGTTTGGATCAGGTTACGTTACGATCTCAAACCCTACTGATCCATAAGACTCACCAGGACTAATACCAACAGCAGAAATCTGGCAGGGTGCGAGTCCTGATGGATTTTCAGGGTTCCGTCTGGTCTTCTGGTTTCCACCATTTGCTTATGGCCTGTACAGGGCCGCAGATTGTGCCATTCTTTTCATCCAAACCTGCACGGTCCACCAATAACCTAGAATATGGATGTTATTCTTACATCTTCCTTCCCACTTCAATATTCTCCGTTTTCCTTGAAATCTCCACAGGTGACTGGACAGACCTAGAGTCCTTGCCTGGGGGCTTTGCTGGGTTTCGCGGCTTCCTCATTTGCCTATTTCTGTGCTTTGCTCTGCATGGACATGTTCTAACCAGCTCTTTCCTTATTCCAGCATGGTCTTTATTAACCCCTTATGTGGTGCTTTACCTTCCGAGTTCAGTTCCGACTAATATTTTCCATCATTTTTTTTGCTCTTCCTGCTTTTTTTTTCCAGTGTGAAACGAAGCTCCACCGTGGACAAGTCGCACAGCACATGGGACAATTCTGATGACAGTCGGAACAAACTCATGAGGGCGGCCTCCACGTCCAAGCTAGCCTCAAAGGGTAGCAAAGCTTCCGAGAAGTAAGTATCACTCGATGGGGATGGCCAGGTTTATGGCTGACGATGAATAAATCAAGGATCGTTGCTTCGGGCTGGTGGCCATCTTGTAGAAGGGGAAGTCAATTTGCTTGCAAATTTTTATTCGGTCCATCATTCAGACTTTTGTACATTTCTTTAAAGTGTGCCTCTAGTGGTGTGTATCTGTATGTGCTATGTAATAGATTTTTATTTATTTATTTTTTTTGTCCGGAGCATGTGCATAACATAAGAAATACCCATTTCACTTGCATTCCTAGCGTAATGTCGATGGATTCTTGAAAAATCTGCAATTCGGCCAAGTTCCTTAGTCTGTTGGCTTGTCTGGCATTGCATCTTATCCTCATTGGATGGACTATAATCTGCAATACTAGAGACCTTCTCCCATACACATGCATGCTTGGCTAACCTGAGTATACAGGTTCCTTGGCGAAAGGAAGCAAGATGCCGCCAGACTTCCCTAAGAACAAAAGGATTGGACATGTTGAAATCCATCTGCCCAATTGTTCAGTAGACACCCATACACATCAGATCTAATGGGTTTGGCTGTTTTTAAAGGGTTTTTTTCCCCACGTTTTTAACCGGTTTAAATTTGTAGAAGTTAAAAATTTTTGGAAGAATAAATCATTTAAAAAATTTGCAAAGTTTTGAAAATTTTCTCTAACCATCTTAGTGGTTAATTTTATTTTATTTTTTGCCTTGATTGATGGCCAATGGATACGACCTGAATGCGGGAACTTTCTATTGTCAGCAACCCAGCCGTGACATTGACAAGTAACACGTTTGTAATGGACTTTTCTCACGTCAGGGACTCGAACCAGCGGTGTATCAGTGAACATCCCCAGCACCACAAGGGTTCGTCTTTTTACCGGAAGTCAATTTACTGATCAGTATATTTTTGGCATGTGGAGGAAATGAGATTACTCGAAGGAAACCCACCAAACATGGGGAGAACATACAAACTCCCTGCAGATCTTGTCTTCTCATAGGTGTAGTGTCCCTTCTTCATAACCTGTCCACCATCAGGACATCATTGCTGGGTTTGTGACCATAGAAAGTTCCGGCATTCATGGTCCTATCCATTGGCAACTGACTAAAGTAACAGCTTTCACCACTAAGATGGTTAGAGGAAAGATTTAAAGGGATTCTACCATTTAAAATCAATTTTTTTTTCTTGTTGACACGTAGGAATAGCCTTAAGAAAGGCCATTCTTCTCCTACCTTTAGATGTCTTCTCCGCACCGACGTTCGGTTGAAATCCCGGTTTTCGGCGGAATGTAAGTGAGTTCTCTCGCAGCACTGGGGGCGGTCCCCAGCGCTCTAACAGCACTGCGGTCGTCTCCAATGTTGCTCGAGAACTCTCCAGTGACTCCTCCATCTTCTTCAGGAATGTCCTCTTCACACGTCTTCTGGCGGTAAAATTTTTAGGCCTTGGGCAGAACCGACTGCGCATGCCCACGGCCACAAGAAAAATGGCCGCTAACACAGTAAGTAAGCAGCCATTTTCTTGTGGCCTGTGGGCATGTGCAGTCGGCTCTACCCAAGGCCTAAAAGTTTGACCACCTGCGCTGGAAGAAGACGCCGTTCCAGAAGAAGATGGAGGCGGCGCTGGAGAGTTCTCTCGCAGCATTGGGGAAGCACCCATTGCTGTTTGAGCACTGAGGACCGCCCCCAGTGCAGCGAGAGAACTCATTTGCATACTGACAAAAAAAAAACAAAACAGGATTTCTACCGAACAGCGGCGCGGAGAAGACATCTAAAGGTAGCCTTTCTTAAGGCTATTCCTATGTGTCAACGAGAAAAAAAAAATGATTTTAATGTTAGAATGCCTTTAAACCTCTACAAAAATTTTTTTTCCAAAAACATAAATCTGGTTCTGTTAGTAGTAAACCCCCTTTCTACGTTCTAAAACGGGAGCCAGACAAGCACAATGGTGACTATCCAGGCTTTCCTATCTACTTCCGGTGTCTCCACCATTGGGATAGACTTGGTTCACAGCTTCTTTATAACTCCGACCTCCTCCGTTCCGGTTTTCTGGCCTTGTGTGTGTGTGTGTATGAGATGTATCTGTGCGGATATCACAATTCTTCCTTCTCTTCCTGCACTGACGGACTGGCGGTAGTCGCCACGATCAGCTCGCTCAGTTCTTCAGGCCCCCAGCGGCTTTTTCCATCTGTAACCTTAAAGTAACGCCCGATTATTTTTGTTTTCAGGCATAAAGATATTGTCATCAGCCCAGGTAAAAACCGAACTCAGACTGTGCAGTTCTTTTTTTACACCATTGTGGTTACTTCTTTTCTTGAGATTCTGTTCATGTAACTTAACCAGCAGTTTTTTTTTTTGTTTTTTTTTGTTTTGTTTTTTCACATTTCTTTGCGTTTTCTTTTCTGCCATAAGACACGTTGTAATACACAGATCGGTAACTCATGATGTGTTTAATTGTCCATTTCTATATGATATAAAAAGTAGCCGCGTGATTACATGCTAAGCAGACTGAAGCCTTGACTCCAGGTTAAGTTGTTTTACTTCTGTCTCAAAACCAGCCAAAATGTCGACCAGAGAAAAAAACAGCCAAGGTAAGACTCCGCTCGGGACTCTGCGGCTTGGCCCTTTCCACTTTTATAACCTCTGCAGTCTTGCGTTTATCTGCATCTAAATCAGAAGCCTTTGGCATGGAGACTTTACCTAGTGCTATCTGTGACATGGGAGATCCCCTCCATCCTCTAGAGAGAGAAGCTGAGCTGTGTGATATATAGGGTTATAGGATAGAGGAGAGAAGCTGAGCTGTGTGATATATAGGGTTATATGATAGAGGAGAGAAGCTGAGCTCTGTGATATATAGGGTTATATGATAGAGGAGAGAAGCTGAGCTGTGTGATATATAGGGTTATATGATAGAGGAGAGAAGCTGAGCTGTGTGATATATAGGGTTATAGGATAGAGGAGAGAAGCTGAGCTGTGTGATATATAGGGTTATATGATAGAGGAGAGAAGCTGAGCTCTGTGATATATAGGGTTATAGGATAGAGGAGAGAAGCTGAGCTCTGTGATATATAGGGTTATAGGATAGAGGAGAGAAGCTGAACTGAGAGATGTTGTCTCAACCAATAAGTAGTCTTAGGTTTTCTCACATTGATGAGTGCCCGTTGTGTCCTGTTATTCTCGCCCCCTTCTGTGTAGCTACAGATAATATCAGCAGAGTTCCCCTTTAGTATCTTCGTAATGGTCCCCGTGGGTATAAGGGCCACATTCTATAACCAAACTAACCAGATAATTGTGCATGTGTTTGGAGTAATCTCCTGTAATAAGTCAGATCTATAGATGTCGGACATTGTCTCCCCATGGGCTGCGGTTGCTTTGGCTTTGTGCTGGCTTCACTGACAGAAAATAAACAATTCTCACATTTTTGCCCTGATTTGCTTCTCAAATTGACGTAAAACCTTCTCTTTCTTACTCCTGCAAACTCTGCTTTAGCATGAAATCTCTGATCTGTGCATGCCCTCTGTATGCATGTTCAATGGTATCCATTGTGGAAATTCATACAGGTGAAAGAGCCGGCACGGATCGACACGGAAACTGTCCACTACTCTGCCTAGTGGTGACCATAGAATTTTTTTTTAATTTTAATTTTCTGCCTTTTTTTATTTTTGTATAAGGCCTAAGCTACATGGACAGTCTTAGCGGTGTATTAGACTGTAGTAATAGAATTAGCAGCGATCAGTCTCCTAATATATTACTATGAATGTCCGTTCGTCCTATAGATCCCATAGGGTGGCTGATGGCTCCTATTTTATTTCATAGGGGGTTTTGTGTTTTTTTTTTTTTGTTTTTTTTTTGGGGGGGGGGGGAGCCATTGCAATCACTTATTACTTGGGGTGTCTGAAAGCATTTATAAGAAGCTACTATAGGGTTAAAAGCAAAGCTATCGTGGTGTCCGATCTGCGGGCAGCACGTTATAGAGCAGATTAAGATATAGTTTGTTCATTTGCTCAGTCTGGCTTAGGAGTCCAGGGGGCGGTCCTTAGTGATTGGCCTACAGAGATAACTGTTGTTCACTTAACAGGACCACCCACTGGACTCCCAAGGTAGAATGAACAGTCTTCTACATGAATAAAATTCTATGTATCAACCTGCTCAGTTCCTCCCGCCTATAGCATGCTGCATGTACAAAGTGTAAGGTTCCCTAACAAGCTTAAAATGGTTATCGGGGAGTTAAGTGATGATTCTGGGGGTGCTGTCACCTTAGGTCAGGTGATCGGAATTAGCGCTCGGCCCCCTCCCACCTTCCATGATCTTAAAGATAAGTGTGAGATCTGGGGGAGGAGAAGGTTTGTCAAAGTATTGCAACACCCAGACCTGGAAGTCACAACCAGGCCAGAAAAACCTGCACTCCAACCCCTATAGAAATATATTCTGTATCCTGATGTGGGTGCACACTCTTTGTATCCAGAGTCATTGTAGCGTTGAGTACACTTGTATGAACTTACCCTTGCATGGACACTGGGGTGCACGGCAGACATTTTTGCAGGACTCTCCCATTCATTTCACTGGGAATCGGGAGCAGATTTTTTCGGAAGCGTTGTGACCTGTCTATAAATACATTCTACGTTGCAAACGAATGGGAGGCAGAAAAAAAAAATCAGCTGGAGGAAAAAAAAATCTGCTCCTGACCCCCAATGAAGAGAATGGGGGAGTTGGGAGGCAAAAATCTGCATTAAACTTTACCCTTATGGAGCTAATACTGAGCACGCCATCCTCCATAGCTGGATGAGATTTACTGCTTTTATATCGCCACAAACCTCTCGTTCGTGTTCCCTGGTAGAAATACAATTTCCCGTTTCTCCTCTAAGACCCCTCTATAAAATCTAGTTAACGCGGTCGCCCCAGACAATGTCCGTTTTACGCCATAAACACACCTGGGATCGCTTATTTTCCAGCCAATATAGAATAACCTAAAAGTAGCACAACAGCTGGAATAAAAAATATTCATAAAATTTTATAGATTTTTGTCAGAGGACGTCCTGGGTCACGTAGGCGGTAAGTATAATGGCGGAGCAGCGATTTCTGGCCTCAGTAGTGTTGTCGTCCTATATGACGCTTCTCCGCAGCTCCCTTATAATGGCGCTCACAATCACATGACCCAGAGCAGGGTTCATTGGCACAATCTGGATTTTTTTTATTTTTTGGATTTTGCGCAGAATAAATAAAATTTTGCAAAAATTACAATAAATTTTAAATTTGCTGGAGTTCCCATTTATAGAAATATCCTCTATAGAAAATCACAGCACGGCGCCGCATGCAACAACTATAATGGCGGCCTTTGTTTACGTTTTTTAGTACGGTTGATGCAACTAAGCCATGACCAATATGGCGTCATATACCGTAATTAAAGGGGTTGTCCAGGGAATCTAATTTTACTTTCTCTGGGATTTTTCTTTGTTGCTGGACCTGGGGGTGATTGGGCCTACTATAGTCTCAGCCCCCATAGAACAGGTACCCGGAGAGGAGGGGGAGCGACCCCGGGGGTCAGGCACTGGTTCTGATCATATGACCCATGGTCAGAACCAGCCCAGAACCCCTAGATCCAGCCTCATAGCCTATACCAACCAATCACAGCGCAGCTTTCGTTTTTCTAGAGAAGTTTGTAAGGGGCAAGAAGGTATGTATTAAGGGCCTGCGCACACGATGTAACGCGGCGTTGATTCTGACACGTAAGCTCATGTCCGAATCAGGTTCTGTCTTACGCACGCTACACATTGAAATCAATGGAAGGCTTTTTAACCCATTGATTTCAATGTGTTACGCGCATTAAACGGAACCCATTGAAGTCAATGGGATTCTGTTTTGATGCGCTGATTCGGACACGAGTTTCCGTGTCAGAATCAATGCCGCGTTACATCGTGTGCACAGGCCCTTACAATGACCGATTTGATAAATAAGACCTATGATACTTCCGAAATTCCAGTTGACTGTATACGTCCTTGAAGTATGGAGGGTGGCTATTACTATAAGGAAGGCAGGGACTGTGTACATCGCTTATAGGTATGGGAGACGTCTACTTTCGGCCCTGTGGTCACATGACTGCCGGGTGCCAAGAACTGCAGGGACACCGATCAGAAAAACGGAAATCCCGAAACGGATCTAATGGAAGCAACTGAATCCTTATGAACCCTATTATAATGGAGTCTGTTGTCCTCAATTTTAGGCTAAATCTGTGGCACGGAAAAGTACCGTATTTTGCGGACTATAAGGCGCACATAAAATCCTACGATTTCCTCAGAAATCGTAAGTGCGCCTTATAGTCCGGTGTGCCTTATATATGGAAGCGGCGGCACACGAGGAGTTAAGCGGCGGCCGCCGGCAAAGTCTGCGTGCCGCTTCCATACATTGCAATGGGAGCGTGCTATTCAAATAGTATTCGTTCATCTCTAATTTCAATTGTAACTTCTTACAATTGAAGTTAGAGATGCGCGAATACTATTTGAATAGCGCGCTCCCATTGCAATGTATGTAAGCGACAGCCGCCGGCAAAGTCTGCCTGCCGCTTCAAACGATCCCGTCATTAAAATAAGTTCTTTCCTCAGACCACGTCGGAATAGCCTTAAAGGCTATTCGTCTCCTACCTGTTACCATAGCCAGCCGCCGCCTTCTTCCCAAGCTGCGTCCTCCCCTTCTGTGTTGTCTTCTATGGGCCTCATGGATGACGCATGCGCAGTTGGCTCTGGCTGCGAGAGCCTGTTAGAGCCGACTGCGCATGTGTCATCCATGAGGCCCAAAGAAGACAACACAGAAGGGGCGGACGCAGCTCAGGAAGAAGGCGGCGCTGGCTAAAGGTAGGAGCCGAATAGCCTTTAAGGCTATTCCGACGTGGTCAAGAGGACAGAACTTTTTAATGGTAGAATCCCTTTAACTCCTCGCGTGCCGAGCGCTTCCATTCATTTCAATGGAAGCGTGCCATTGAAATGAATAGAAGCGGGGGGGTTAAGCGGCCGCCGGCAAAATCGGCGTGCCACCGCTTTCCATCACATATAAGGCACACCGGACAGCGCTGCGCCTTATAGTCCGGTGCGCCTTATATATGGACCTAGGCAGGACTATAAGGCGCTCATGGGCAATGCGCCTTATAGTCCGGTGCGCCTTATATATGGACCTAGGCAGGACTATAAGGCGCTCATGGGCAATGCGCCTTATAGTCCGGTGCGCCTTATAGTCCGCAAAATACGGTAATGTAAGCCAAAAACAGTGCAAACTAGGCTTTACTGGATGATCTGGCATTGCCCGACTAATATGGCCACTATGAAGGGCTTATTAGTATTTTCCAGTGCCATATATTGCAGATTTTCACGAGCCGCAACCGAAATAGCAGGCGGCGTTCTAATATATTACACACCTCGCGTCCTCTGATAGATCCTATGACTTTAATACCAGAACTATTCCCAACCATCTGATCACATCTCAAGGCACCGAGTACTTTACCCAAATTTATAAGCCATAAACCATATTTATAATCTCTTACCTCATAGAGGGAGACATTAATAGGAATGTTCTCTCGAGCGTTTTATTATTTCTTATATTCGATAATGTTTTTTACCCCGTGATTAGTTAAACAGACGGCCGAGCGTGCCAGCGCCGACCAGTAATAGAATCCGACGCTTGTTTTTTTTCTATTCGTTCCAGAAAGTCGTATTTAACTTCCATTTGGCTGAAAAAATTTTCAAATAATTTTTGTTATTCTAATAAATCTTAAAGGCATCGGCATCATAAGGTGGCGGGCATTTTGGCGGACTCATCCTGTCCTCGTGTTACCAGTGCGCGGTCAGGTATTTGTCCGGGACAAGTCCACTATGCGGTCACTATGAAACCGTACGACCCATCGGCGCCTGTCCTGAAGATTACATGGGACTTCCAGGAGAAGAGGGTGTACAAATACAAATGTGCTTTATTAATCTACGTTCACACGTGAATTACGTGTGGAGTAATTTGGTCCGGAAAAAAAAAACTCTTCCTAATTAGGAAGCGGTTTTTGGACCTTGAGACGTTTTTTTGGAGCGTTTTTTGTTAAAACCGCTTCAGAAAACGCCAGGCGGTTTTCCCCTCCCCTGAAAGTGAATGAACCTTAAAAAAACACGTTTGCCAAAAAAACGCATCAAAAAAAAAAAAAACGTGACGCGGTTTCTGCCTCCCATTCACTTCTATTGCCTTCCTGAGGCGGAATCCGCCTCAAGAAAGGTCATGTCGCTTCTTTTTTTCCGCTAGCGGTCTCCATAGACCGCCATTGTGAGGGGGCGGATCCTGACATGGATTCAGCGCTATGATCTGCCCCCTCTGTGCCCGTGTGAACGAGACTTTAGCATGACCGAAGAAAAACATTTGGTGTTGCCAAAGCAAAGAATGGTTGGGGTGGGTAAGGGGTGTATGGGTTGGGGGTTCATGTGTCCTTGGGGTCTCATCGTTCTTGTTTGGGACGTGTGGGTATGGGTGGGCGTAGGGTAGACGGGTAATGGGGTGGCTTAAAGGTCTTTGGGTGGTGGGTGGGGGGTTTAATAGTCCTTGGGTATTGCCTGCCCTCATTTTTACGTATTTCTCTATCACATTGACCCGTCATATGGTCGTGTGCAAGGAGGGCTGAAGGATAGATATTTTGTGGGGTCACTTTTTGCGGGTGAGTCTTATTGATTCTCTATTGGATGGTTTTGACTCCTTAACAGAAGAGAAAGGAATTGTGAGTAGATAACACACTGCGCTGGCGAGCTGCGGTTTATTTTGGCTGCCATTAGACTCCGGAGCTGTGATGTCGCAGATCCTATGAAGCGTGACGCCTCTGTAACGGGAGTGTGAGACAGGTTGGGAAATTCGCGGTCTGTTCTCTAGCATTGGTTTTCTGGCAGGGTTTGTCTTACGAAGTTTCCTATCGGCGGAGCGCAGAATTTTCTAATTATGGTGCCCCGTTATTAACCCCCATAACTGTTCCCCACATCCCCCTTAATATTTGTTGTTTTTTTTTTTAATTTTCAGCTGATTGCAGACAATCCATCTCCTTTAAGTCTTGCAGGCCTTGCATGTTGTCCGCACTCTCAAGGACATTGGCCTGGCTCATACAATGGCTGACACCATCTCCCACCGCCAAGAGGGATGGGGTTGGCTTTTCCTTGACTGACCCCATGCGGCATATTCTTGTCTTGTCTCTGTAGAAGGAGAATACATTAAGATGTTTATGCGAGGCCGACCCATCACAATGTTCATTCCCTCGGACGTGGAAAACTATGAAGACATCAGAACGGAGCTGCCACCGGAGAAATTAAAACTGGAGTGGGTGTATCCTTTTGGGTTGGGCATCATGATACCTGCTAGTGAGTGATGGGGCGGAGTCTACAAAAATGGCTTAGGGCGGATTCACACCTGCGCCTGGTCTCCACTTTCGGGTTTCCATCTTCTGCCGAGAGAAACCGGACAGTAGATGGAAACTTGGTGGTCAGTTTTCAAACCCATTCACTTGAATGGGTTTGCAAAGTGACCGCCCGGGAGCATCTTCTGCCTCTCCGTTTTTTTAACCGGATACAAAGTCGGACATGCAGGACTTTGTGTCCAGTTAAAAAAAAAGAAAAACTGTTTTGCCGCGGAGAGGCACGGGTTGGGTTTGAAAACTGATTGCCGGATTTCCGTCTCCTGTCCAGTTTCTCGCCTGGCAGAAGACGGAAACCCGAAAGCGGAGACCGGGCCGTCCTTATGACAGTTAAAGTGGAAGAATATTGTACAAAAGTGTATTCTCAAATCTTTGTCACCCCCGACTGGCACTTTTTTGAGCATAAATCTGCATTTTTAGGGTGCTAGTCACATAAAGTCCAAACCACCAATTTCATCAGGATTGGTCAAGTTCAGGTGGAAACTCGGTCCGTGTGTCAACCCAACCCCAACTCGGCATGTCCGCTAAGTTTGGTAACTCCTGTCGATACATGGACCGAGTTTTCCTGCCAGAATTTGGCTATGTGAAGCTGGGTCTGAGGTGTCTGCCATAGCTTGCTCCCTTATCACTGCTGAGCACACATGCACACTTGGCAAGTCAAAAAGACCACTTGTTGGTCAATGGACCCAACCGACAGCTATTGAAGCTGTGTGATTACCTTTTTAGTTTTTTGTTCTTTCCAACCAAAAATCTCATTTTCATAGTGATGACCTACAGTATCTACGGGATAAGTCATCAGTATGTCATCTGTGGGGGTCCTACGCACAAAACAAGTATTGCGGCGGGCTCCGGAGGTCGGAAGCTGCCAATGGACAGCCAGCGTTTGCAGCTTCGCTCCTATTCATGTAAAAGAAGCGGCACAGCAGCCCCGCCCACTGCATAGTGGTGGTTTCAGGGAACTGCAGCACCATTCACTTGTACAGGGGTGATGCTGCATGCGCTGTGGCTGTCAGCACTGATCTGGTGTGTCGGACCTCAATACATCACATATGAAAAATCAATATGGGGACAGAAAACCCCGAAACTTTAATGCTATATTGTTTAAGTCACACATGAAAATTTTGCATTACCTGTGAAAAGAACCTATTAGCAGACATGGGTGGACGGGCTCCGACCCCTTTGGTTGCACTCAGATAATTCAAGTCTATGGTGGGATAATGTCTAAAACTTTTGTGAAGGCTACTGCCCCCCTTTGACTCCGTAACCGGTTGGACCACTTTGTAACCGTTCTCTGCCTACAATATGATATCAGTCTGGTACGTGCGAACCGTGTGACAGATGGAACCGGATACCATTGGGAGCGTGAAATAAGATCAGATCGTTTGTGGAAAGCGTTGTCCCGTATTGTTACTTTTTGTGACTTTTTTCGCTTCTGGCGTTTCTTCACCTTAACAGAGCGTGATACAGATACGGTTATCGTGGCAGAGACTGTCGCGCTAATGTTTACCTCCTCCCTACTGGAGAAATAGTATATTTCATTGCGTCTGTCGTCGTCCTGTTCAACTACGAGGAAAGAACTCAGCGGCATTATCTGGGTCACACCGATTGTGTAAAATGGTGAGAAATTTCAGTTTTTGCACATTTCACAAGCTACACCGCCTTTGTTATTCCTATTCTGGCCCCATTCTCACGACCCCGGGGCATGTTGGGTAATGTAGTATCTTGAAGCACTTTTACAGTTCATCACTCTTTGGCGTAGGAAACGCAAGTCTTTAATGGAAAGACATTTATGGCATATCGTCCTCAGGGCAACTCCTGGCCTTAGACCCCATTAAAGCATATGGATATCTGGGGTCACTCACATGGAACCAAAACAGGGAGCAGAGCCAACCGACTTATGTATTGTGTGATCAACCCCTTAGGCTCTATGCACATGGCCATGGTTTTTATCCACAGTGCTGACCCATTCTTTTCTATGGGCCAACATGAGAGATTCCAGCTCTTGAGGCTCAGGACAAAGAGGGGTCGTCTGTTGTGAGACGACCCCTTTTAAAGATATACACCTTTTTTTTTTTTTTTTTCTCGTTGACACGTAGGACTAACCTTAAAAAAGGCTATTCATCTCCTACCTTTAGATGTCTTCTCCGCGCCGCCGTTCCGTAGAAATACTGGTTCTTGACGGTATACAAATGAGTTATCTCGCAGCACTGGGGGCGGTCCTCAGCGCTCAGACAGCACTGGGGGCGTTCCCAATGTTGCGAGAGAACTCTCCAGCCACGCCTCCATCTTCTTCAGGAACTTCCTTTTCACGCGTCTTCTTCCGACACAAGCAGTCAAACTTGTAGGCCTCGGGCAGAGCTGACTGCGGATGCCCACAGGCCACAAGAAAATGGCCGCTTACGTACTGTGTGTGCCATTCTTCTTGTGGCCGCAGGCATGCACAGAAGGCTCTGCTTGAGGCCTAGAAGTCTGAAGAAGATGCGTGAAGAGGACGTTCCTGAAGGAAATAGAGGCGTTGCTGGAGAGTTCTCTCGCAGTGTTGGGGAGGATCCCAGTGCTGTCTGAGCGCTAGGGCCCGCCCCCAGTGCTGCGAGAGAACTCATTTGCATACCGGCGAAAAATGGGATTTCAACCGAACAGCGGCGCGGAGAAGACCTCTAAAGGTAGGAGAAGAATGGTCTTTCTTAAGGCTAATCCTATGTGTTAGTCAGAAAAAATAGCTTTTTAATGATAGGATCCCTTTAAGGATCTACAAGTAGAGACAGTTTTAGTTTCCTTGCGGTAGTTGTCACCTGTACCTGATACATTCCCTCTCCTGTACATAACGGTTTTGTGTATATTTTTGTCCATCTTGATTTTATTTTCTCCTCTTCTATCGCCCGGTGCAGTATCGCTCTTCATCCAGACAAAATCCGAATCGCCACAGGACAGATCGCAGGAGTGGACAAGGATGGAAGGGTAATGTCTACAAGCCACTGACCCTTAGTACATCTCCTGCAGCTTACATTTTCCTGCTTTTCTTTTCCTTATTCTTTTTGTTTCTAAGAAAATCTTTTAAATGTTCTTGTAGTCAAGTTCTTAGGGTAGATCCTCAATATGTTACATAGGGGTCTGACACCTGGGAGACCCCATTGAAGAGTTCGCAGCATCACGAGTGCTGCAGCCTCTACACTTGAATATCAAGCACAGTGCCATACATTGCTTAGTGGCCGTGCTTGGTATTGCAGCTCAGCCCCATTCACTTGAACGCAACAGTATTGCAATTAAACGTGTCATCACTGTCCTGTAAAGTGGGAGCAAAGTAAGTGATCTGCAGCAGTCAAGGGCGTCAGACCCCTATTAATCTGAGAATGGTGACTTATTCTTAGGATAGGTTGTCACTATGTAACGTCCAGGAACGCCCCTTTGATGCAATGTTTAGAGGACCTGATGTCTGGTGGATTATCAGACGCTCTGGATTAGATAGATTGGACATGAAGTAATAACCTGGCAGAAGAAAACCCAAGACATACAGACATAAAATATTCCACTATTACTTTTTCATCTCTGACTTTGGGAGATTTCAGGTTATCCTGGTAATGTATATTCTGGACGTCCGAGTACAATGTCGGTTTACAAGAGTTTTTCTATACATCGTGTTTACATTATGGAAACCTGCGCCCTGAAATTCCTGGAATTCAGTCTTTGAGTATCCGGAAAATCTAATCTATTCTAAATATTTAAAGTTGCCAAGTCATCTTGTATATTCCACAAGACCAGGGAGGAAAAAGAGAGCTCTTGTGGATTAACAAAAAGTTCTAGGATCAGATTTTGGGGTAACGTTTTTTGGGATTTCAGAGATTCTCTTGCCTTACAAGTTACTTCTATTGGGATACATGTGTTCATTCCTCTTCCGTTGTATGTTGTGCAGCCTCTACAACCTCACGTCAGAGTCTGGGACTCCGTCAGTCTATCAACGTTGCAAGTCATCGGCCTGGGGACCTTCGAGCGTGGAGTTGGATGTTTGGATTTCTCAAAAGCGGTAACCTTTATTTCTATCGTCGCTAATTCTATGTTTTGGTAATTCATATATGTCGAGGAAAGATGAGCCGGGGAAGCCAACCTTTGGCTAGGTTTACACTACTGTTATGTAATGTCCATTGCTCTTATCCATCACAGGATGAAAGCAACTGATGTTAAATGACAGACGCAGGCGGAGCTACAAAAGTAAACTAACACGATGGAGGAAAATGTCCGTCCTGCTGTTTACATTGGAGTAGTGGAGGCAGATGGAGGGGCTCAGTCTGTGTCTGTTACTCTGCCACAGTTAATGTCCATTGCTGTCATCCTCTAAAAGGTGACAGCAACAGACAGTGAGTAATCATAGGCTTATACGAAAAGAATCTGCCATATTTGTTCACTGCTTTACCAACGTACATGAGTTGTGCACCATAGCGGATTGCACATATAGCGTACGAGCGCTGTGATTAGTGAAATAGCACATCATAAAAACTCTTCTAAGTGCTATTTGTCTACATACATAATAACTTTTGTATAAAGGAGATTATCTAATGGCATATAGGTTCAGCCTCTATATATACTAATCTATGCTCTTGTATATTTCAGGACTCTGGGGTACATTTGGCTGTGATCGATGACTCCAATGAACATATGCTCACAGTATGGGACTGGCAAAAGAAGTCAAAAGTAGCTGAAATAAAGGTGATTATCTCCCCCCCCCCCCAAAAAAAAAAAAAAAAATCACTTTTATGTTGTTCCTTTGTTCCTTTTTTTGTTCTGTGGACCACTAAGGGTACATCCAAACTCATCGTAAGTTTTTTGGTGATTTTTGCTGTGAATCCACTTGTATCGTGGATTTTGTTGCAGATTTGCTCCTGTTTTCACCCTGTCAAATCCTGCTGTATACACATGCTGACCCAGCGGCTGCGCCGTCGTCTTCATTATAACTGTGTGATGGGACTCTGTCTAGTCATCAGCAGCAGATAGGAGCTTGTGTCCCCCATTGTAGAGACTCTGTGGTCCAGTCCATGCGGTTTTAATATACAAGAAGGCCTGAGACCTGGGATGGTGACCCCTGGAGAGAACATTCTTGGTTTAATCCTCAAGGGGGCGCCATAAGATCACATGACCCAATTTAAGAGAACGATCTTAGCATCGTAGTATGAACTATATGTGGGAATTGTAGCCAAGTCGGTTTTCTTAGGTGACATGGACACGACCACGTTTGAACAGCCAATGTCCCTGAAAAACCTCCGCAATGCCTGTGAAAGACATGAACCTTTGTTACATAAACCCCATCAAATTTTCTCCCGGCGTAGAAACGGTGTGACAGATGGCCGCTTACGTCGCTTTTCTGGCATCCGTTCGCAACGAGTGCCACATGTACGAATGGCTGCCGACTCTCTTCCCAAAGGAAGCCATTTGCATTTTTTGTGAGGCTTATACCAAGGACCATTAAGTGATCAGCGCGTTCTTCTACATTTCCGAACATGATTTTTGTAATGAACGACATAGTTGTTACCCCGAGGGCGGAACACCATGTAGATTTCTAGCATTAGTTACGTCTCAGTTGTTCGCTAGTTTAGCCAAGAAATAGCAATGGTGAAGTAACGTTTGGACTGACGAAAACCTGCTGCAGAATTAAAACACTGAAAATTTACAAAAAAAAAAACAAATCCAGCATGTGTTCCCTTCACTTCCTTTTCCCCTTGATCCTATCTTGTCTCCTATTACAATGAATATTGAGAAAACTATAAAGAAATCTTCAAGGAGATCGGCCATGTCCTCCTCCTCACGGAGCTGTGTGGCTGCAGCAGGAGCCTCTCCCCCCTGTCCGGTTTGCAGTAGGACTAAAGATTGATGACACTGCCTTCAAAGGACCAGAACAACAGACAGGCGTACAGCTAAAATAGTGGCTACATGCAGTGTCCGATGGACCCTACTAACTATTATGGGGTCCGTTTTAAAATTTAAAAAAATCCTATGTGCAGGACTCAGATGTGTACATGGCCTTAACCCCTTCCGCTAGCCAACCAGTAGCCAAAGATGGAACAGATCAGCAGAAGATTAACCCCTGCGTTCTCCATAACTGGTGTTTTATGCTTAAGGGGGAATTTTTTGTTTTTTTTTTTAATGGTTTTTCTCTTTTTTCCCGACAGACTACAAACGAGGTGGTCCTGGCTGTAGAATTCCATCCTACGGATGCCAACACGATAGTCACCTGTGGCAAATCTCACATCTTCTTCTGGACCTGGAGTGGAAACTCGCTGGCAAGAAAACAGGGGATTTTTGGGGTAGGAAATTGTTTTCGTCTCCAGGACCAATGGTTCTTCTCTTGGTGGATTATATAGTGAGTCAGGGTTTCCAGATGCACAGTACGAGGGGGGGAACAGTCTTACTGCATTTCAGTCTATTGCTCTGGCCCGGCACATTCACTTGTCCTATTCTGGGTATCAGGACGCATGTACAAGACTTACGTAGCCACTGACTGGTTCTTAAGAAGCAGTCCTACCCTGAAGTCTCTGCATGCCCGAGGTCAGGCCGGGGACAACCCCCCAATACTGAGATACTTGGAAAGTAAAAGCCGGGTCTCCTTCTAACTCCAGGTTTCTTCGTCAGCTGCTTGAAGTGGCATCAGAGATCCCTGGGCACTACTTTTGCTTCACAGGTCATATGACGTCACATAGTCCGTTTGCAGCCCAGTCCCATTCAAGTGAATGGACAGGGCTGTGATACCAAACACAGCCACTATACTAATGAATGGCGCTGTGCTTGGTAAGTAGTGAAGAGGCCGCAACCCTCATATGAACGCTGCTTCCTCTTCAAATTGCTGATCAGCTGAGGCCCCCTGCTGACCTAACATGGATGACCTATCCTAAGGTAAATAATTATGTTCCGGAAAACCCTTTGAAGTCTCACCCCTTTTGCTAAGTCTACTTCCTCAACTGGCTTTTAGCCAAAAACGGCACCATCTTCCATACTATCTGGCATCTGCCTCTAAGGCAACTACCTGCAGCAGGAGCCTCCCCCCCCCCCCCCCCTACTTGAGCAATCTAAGTCCACCTGCAGTGGGAGCAGTTCTTTATCCCTTTGGCTGATCCCCGCCACCTCTGCAGTAGCCAAAAATAGAATTGATATGCCCAAGTTATATTGGCAAGATGTCTGCAGAGCTGTTTGTGTCAGGATGATGCAGAAAATGGTGCAAACGGACAAGCCATGAGAGCAAGATTATCTCCTGTTCACCGTTTTATTTCTAGGTTTAGTGTCACCTTGAAGGTGTTGATATTGTATCTCTCTTCAATGGGACCTAGTTGCAATACCGGACTTGACCACTGCGTAAGAGTGGGGCTGTTTCTTATTATTCTGTTATACCTTATGGACAGAACTAACCTCTTACCACTTTGCTTTGCAGAAATACGAGAAACCAAAGTTTGTGCAGTGCTTAGCCTTTTTACCAAACGGAGACGTGCTGGCTGGAGATTCGGGTGGGGTCATGTTAATATGGAGCAAAACTCCTGTCGAATCGACGGCTGGTAAAGGCGTGAAAGGTAAGTTTAGTCCGACGGCCTGTTTGCATTAGGGGATATTCACACGTGGCAAATTTAGTGCCTCTGTCTCGCTCCGCTGCAGAAGTTTCTGCCATGTGTGAATATAACCTACGACTGGGCCAACAAGTATACACACCTGTATGAGTAACTGCGCTTGTGCTGGAGGGTCCTGTTGACCACCATGGTGGTAAATGAAGAAAAACACGTCAGCTTTCCATACTCTTGAGTGGCGCTAATAGAAGGGCGCGGCCATATTGTAAAGGTTTTCCCGAACGTTTTTGGCTTCTCCCTCGGCCACACCTCACTTTTTAATTACTCCTAAATCCCTGCTTGGCATCCACCTAAATGTCTCTATAATTGGCCCTGAAAGCCTCAGTAATTCCCTCTAGGCCTGACTCACCAGGTGTATTCCCCGCTCCGAATATCATTAATATGCCTGGCACACGCTGAACAGCTCTCATCATGCAAATGCTACACCTGAAGAGTGATAGAGCGCCGACCAAAAAGTATTCCCTGCCTGGGCTCTTTCTGCACCCATAGAAACGTATTAGGAGGTTATTGTATTAGTATCTATATATTTTGTACCACTGACAGAAGTGCAGGGGCCAGTGTTTGCAGCTGCAACCAGGCCCATAAGCCTGGGGGGCCTTCAAGTGACCCTCACCACACTAGGCCTGGATAAACTTCTTTGACCTCCTTTCCTATTTGATAAATGGCAACATAAATTTATTACCCCCCAACTTCTGATTTGCTGCAGTGAGAAGATTTATGACGCTCAGCCTTCCGCTGTCAGAAAATGGTTATTTTTCTCCTTTCAGACAGGGGAAGGCTGTGCATCATAAATCTTCTCACTGTCAGAAAATGAACACTTTATGCTACTGACCATTATAGTCAAGGAGGGATTTAGTGGGTGGGGTAACGACCAAAAAAAGAGGAATAATGGGGCGCTTGTGTACACCACGTTGCGATAAAGTCTTCATGGTGGTCTGGGCCCCGACAGAGAAGGAAAAGGAAATGTAAAGTCTGTTTCCATTCAGAATGGGCAGCTACAGTGCCCATTCTGCTGCTCAGTGGGGGCTGAAATCTGCAATTTGTTTAGATGGGAAGGTCCCTTTAACTATCTTTGTCCTGCTGCAGCCGGTCACAAGTGGACAGAGCATGGCTGATCTCCTGGAAATGTCTTCACATATTTGCTAGTTGCAGCGGGAAAGGGGCACATGAAAGAGGAGTGTGTGCATTTTTAGTGATTGTTTTAAAGGGGTTGTCCGGGCACCCGCACAGATCAGCTGCCAGAGGTTATTATAGTGGATGGGTATCGGGAGCAGCACTGAACAGCGCTCCCTATCCACTGCTGTAACTTCTGGTGCCTGGATGTTCCCTTAACAGCTGATCTGTGCAGGGTCTGGGTGTCAGAACCCCACAAATCACATACTGATGACTTATCGTGTATGAAAAATCCTTAAAACGGACAACCCCCTTTAAAATCATGTTCCGGACAACTTCTATGTGATCTTAGAACACGGGATTGTAGTGAGCTGAAAAGTTGGAAATCCATTTAACCTCCTCGAACGATCCCGGGGACCACCCAGCCGCAGAATTGACCATTACACCTCCGATTGTATTGTTCCGGCATTAGGCGCTCTTCATGCCGCCCCTCTCTTAGGATTTGCCGCCATCGCTCCGTTTCCCATCATTTGTATTGGATTTGCTAATCTCCGGCACAATCTCCTCTCGGCCACAAGAACGTTTTGTCATTAGGGTTTGTCCACCGGCGCGGTTCCTGCCATGTGACTGCGATGGCTCAGGGCACGGAGGGGCGGGCGGCCCACGACCATTAGTCAGTTCCAGAGGAATTCTCAGAATGCCAGCGCTTCCTGTTTTTCTGCAAATTCCCCCAAAATCAAAACAACTGTAAAACCCATCCCCGAGGTTCAGCATTTCTTCCCAAATCTCCCAGGATTTTATTTTAATACTAATTCAATCAAGAAATGGCAAAGACGACGTAAATCCATTGTTCCAAGACTCCGGAAATGAACGCCAGCAGATCTGAAGTCATGCACAATAAGGAGGGAGAGGGGAACGTTGTTTGTCTCCGTTCTGGGTCAGATGTAGGGAATCTGTCCTGGACTTGTTAAGTAGGTGTTGTGAGTGGGGGGGCCGCGCTTGTGTGGCCCCATTTATAGCCGGGCTCTTGGCGTCGCCCCATATAGGGATCACAATGTACATTTTTTTTATTCCTATCAGTATGTCTTTGTAAAATGGGAGGAAATCCACCCAAACACGGGGAGAACATACAAACTCCTTTGAATGTTGTTCCTGGTGGGAATCGAACCCAGGACTTCAGCACTGCAAGACTGCAGTGCTGACCACTGAGCCACGGTGTTGCCCCCTACCAAAGCTGTTTTTATCACCCCTGCCTGCAGTTTTTTGGGGGGTTTTGGTTAAAAAAAAGTGTAATCAAGTTAAAGGTGATTCACCTGTCAAATTAAAAACCTGCATAAAAAACACAGATACAGTTTTAAAGGGTGCTCACTGATGTGACCTTCTCCTACCTTTAAATGTCTTCTCCGCGCCGCTGTTCAGTATAAATCCCAGTTATGCAAATGAGTTCTCTCGCAGCACTGAGGGCGGGCCCAATGCTGTGAGAGAACACTCCAGCGCCGCCTCCATCTTCTTCAGGAACAGCGTCATCTTCGCGTTTTCCTCCGGCGCTGGCTTCAAACTTCTAGGGCAAAGCCGACTGCACATGCCCGCTGGCCACAAGAAAATAGCCACTTACACAGTATTGTAAGCGGCCATTTTCTTGTGGCCGGCGGGCATGCGCAGTCGGCTCTGCCCCAGACCTAGAAGTTTGAAGCCAGCGCCGGAAGAAGACGCGAAGAGAGGCCGTTACTAAAGAAGATGGAGACGGCGCTGGAGAGTTCTCTCGCAGCATTGGGGGCGCCCCTAGTACAGCGAGAGAACTCATTTGCAAACCGGGATTTATACCGAACAGCAGCGCGAAGAAGACCTCTAAAGGTAGGATAAGAAAGGCCTTTCTTAAGGTTATTCCAACGTGGTACTCAGAAAAAAATTGTATTTTAATGATAGGATCCCTTTAATTGTTCTCAACCCGACAGTGTGAATGCACCTTAAATAAAGGTGAAAGATCCCATTCAAGAATGAATCAATTAGATCGTAGCACTCTAAAGATGTCGCCTGGTCTGGAGGACCCAGCAGGTGTGTCCATACACATGTATATATACATACACAGACACACACACACACTTAGATGTAAGTACACTACTAGTTACTAGTTCTCGCTCGGAGCGCTGGTTTCTCCAGTACTCGGATCAATTATATGACTCACCAGAGAATGTCACATCAGCGATCGCGGCTTCCTATTTTTTTGCTACCAAGTGAAAACCGCAGAAGATAAATCATAATTTATTTTTTAGCCTGCAGCAGAACATCAGCAAGTTGTGGCAGTGAGGACGGCGCGGTGCTGTGTTAGCATGAATATGTAGTGTAAAATCCCATTAGACGGAAGTTGATATTGATTTCCAACTCTTCAAGTTGCTTTGATCTTGTCCTCACTGGGATATTCGCTTTCCTAGGGGAGGTAGGAGATAGGAAGCAGTGCTTTATGGGAAGAGTATGCAAAGCGAGACTGCCCTGCAAAAGCAGGAATGATCAGGATGAGCCTGGGCTAGAAGTCGCAACGCTGCGGCCTCTTCATACAGCTCATCGGTGTGGGTCGGATTCCTGACGATCTTTTGTTGATTCTTTGCTAAGAATAAGTTATCACTTATTTGTCCTGGAAAACTTTAGGCTAAGGCCGAAAGCGCTACGGAAAAAAACGCAGTGGAAACGTATCCTGGTATTTCCTGCTGAGTTTTCCACTGCGGACTTCCTGCTCCCATTCTACCTATAGGGAATTCCGGCAGCATATCCGAACGTATATTTGACATGCTGTGATTTCCAAAAACGCAACGGTTTTGGAATTCGCAGTATTTACGTTGCATTCTTCTACAATGTTGTGGATGGGATTCGCTAGCCAAACCGCGGCGTTTATACCACAAGAGGTCCCAGCCTTAAAGGGGTTTTAGCATAACATTATCAATGCAATAATTGTGAATAGTGTGAGTCTGACCACTGGGACCCCTACCGATCGCCACAATGGGCCTCTGGTTCTCCTGATGGAGTGGCAGGCGGAGTACAGCGCTCAGCTCTCTCCAGGGTGCGTGCTCTGTGCGCTGCTCTCTTGCAACTGGAGAACTGTTTCCCCATTCAGGATTTGGGGGTGGGGGGAGAGGTCCCAGTGGTCGGCCTCTCGCTGTCCTGTCAATGGGGGGTTAATTTCAATCTTGGTTCGACTTCTTTGAGGTGACAAAGGCTAAAAATACTGGTGACCTATTGTAAGGTCCGACACCCAGCACCCCCACCAATCAGCTGTTTTAACATTTTCTTGCATGCATCAGTATTACAAGGTGTCTTAAGTCTTCACTATAAGATTCTTGTATCTGTTTCCAGGCGTCTACCAAATTAGCAAGCAAATCAAAGCTCACGATGGCAGCGTGTTCACACTGTGCCAGATGAGGAACGGGATGCTGCTCACGGGAGGCGGAAAAGATCGGAAAGTCATCCTGTGGGATCATAGTCTTAACCCGGAGCGGGAAATTGAGGTAAGGCCGAACGTTCTGTATGAAGGAGAACCAGCATAATGGAGATAGACAGCAGAAAGTCCTCACCAAACATGTCTGAAAGTCAGCTTAGCCAGTGGTGGTTGTCCCAGTCATGGCGTACATACTATTTACTGTCGTTTTCTGCATTCGCCAGCACTTTATTGCCCTCCGTTACCACACAATCTTGTCTACAGTAAAAGTGAATAAACTCCTCTTGTATCTACTGCACTAAATCATGGGTCATGCCGCAGGCTGGGTAAGTAGTGTAGGGTCATGCCGCAGGCTGGGTAAGTAGTGTAGGGTCATACCGTAGGCTGGGTAACTAGTCTAGCGTCATTCTGCTGGATGGGTAAGTAGTGTAGGGTCATACCGCAGGCCGGGTAAGTAGAGTAGGGTCATACCGCAGGCCGGGTAAGTAGTGTAGGGTCATACCGCACGCCGGGTAAGTAGTGTAGGGTCATACCGCAGGCTGAGTACCTAGTGTAGGGTCATGCTGCAGGCTGGGTAAGTAGTGTAGGGTCATACTGCAGGCTGAGTATCTAGTGTAGGGTCATACCGCAGGCTGGGGAAGTAGTGTAGGGTCATGCCGCAGGCTGGGTAAGTAGTGTAGGGTCATGCTTCAGGCTGGGTAAGTAGTGTAGGGTCATGCTGCTGGCTGGGTAATTAGTGTAGGGTCATACCGAAGGCTGGGTAAGTGATGTAGGGTCATACCGCAGGCTGGGTTAGTGATGTAGGGTCATACCGCAGGCTGGATAAGTGATGTAGGGTCATACCGCAGGCTGGGTAAGTAGTGTAGGGTCATACCGCAGGCTGGGTAATTAGTGTAGGGTCATACTGCAGGCTGGGTAAGTAGTGTAGGGTCATACTGCAGGCTGGGTAAGTAGTGTAGGGTCATACTGCAGGCTGGGTAAGTCATACTGCAGGCTGGGTAATTAGTGTAGGGTCATGCCGCAGGCTGGGTAAGTAGTGTAGGGCCATACTGCAGGCTGGGTAAGTAGTGTAGGGTCATACTGCAGGCTGGGTAAGTAGTGTAGGGTCATACTGCAGGCTGGGTAAGTAGTGTAGGGTCATACTGCAGGCTGGGTAATTAGTGTAGGGTCATACTGCAGGCTGGGTAAGTAGTGTAGGGTCATGCCGCAGGCTGGGTAAGTAGTGTAGGGACATACCGCAGGCTGGGTACCTAGTGTAGGGTCTTGCCGCAGGCTGGGTAAGTAGTGTAGGGTCATGCCGCAGGCTGGGTACCTAGTGTAGGGTCTTGCCGCAGGCTGGGTAAGTAGTGTAGGGTCATGCCGCAGGCTGGGTACCTAGTGTAGGGTCTTGCCGCAGGCTGGGTAAGTAGTGTAGGGTCATACCGCAGGCTGAGTACCTAGTGTAGGGTCATGCCACAGTTTAGCGGCAGTTTAGTGTCTGACCACTTGCACAATATCCCTATGTCTATATAGTATGTTCTCTTATTGTATGTATGGTGCAGTTTAATATATAAATTCAGTATAATAATTGAATTACATTTGGTCTATTCCCGTCTTGTGGCTTTCTTCCTTTTCGCCCCCAGCACGGTTGCTTTGGACGCCAGATCTGAACATCTTTCAGCCATTGCATAAACCCTTTTCTATCCAATACTCTGACATTCCTTGTCCTGATAAGAAGCTTTTCTTCTAATTAGTAAATGACCTACTTACAAAGTTTGGAAATTACTTTGAGGAAGTTGGTGTAAGCTTCAGCTTATACGGGGACACGCTCCCAGGCTTTGTACTCGCTGGCTCCAGATTCTTGGAGTCATTCAGTCCTGGCGTGTGCCTTGATTTACTGACACGCTGCATCCAAACAAACCCTTTCCCGGGGACTACATACGGATGTCCTAGAGGGGTTCCCCTATTTGGTAGGATGGCGGACTCTTCTAAATTAGTGTCTTGCGATATCCTATAAACCCTATAGTGGCCGTTTTATAGGGGTTACCAATTTCACAATCTTACACTGCAAAATCCTGGGGGTCTTGGGCAGAGAAACAGCAGCAGTCAGCAAATGAGGGGTCTGGCAGGCGCTTGTCTCTGTCCCCATTGAAATAAATCAATGGAGCAATCTCTGCTGTTGGTTTTAGCACAATTCTGTTCCCTGCTGTCAGGTGGGCGGTCCTTGTCTTATCTGCTCCCGTTTCGGACCACCCACTTGACATTATGAGCATAGTTGACCTGAAACTAACAGCATTGATTGCTCAGGAATGGTGGGGGCTAGAGAAGATAATCCAACTGTGCTGGAATCAGTGGAGCCTATTGAATGGTGCATAGTGTAGAGGTGGTGATAGGTCTTTTGAACAGATTTTACCAACGTGCTTTAGTTTAGTAACATTTCCTTACTATTAAAAGGTTTAAAAGGACACAGTCCTGAAAATGAGATTTATTTTTTTTTTGTTACACTTACACTGACACCTAGTGGCCAAATGGGCTACTCTGAACCCTAAACCCTAAAATACATTCTAAACTCATTCAGACCCTCAGCTAAGGCCTTCAAAGTGGGTTCCTAGTATCCTTGACCTATGGTTGGGGGTATACATCCCCAGGACCTTGGCTGACCAGCTGGTTCAAGAGACGGCACCATTTGGGTGAATGCTATGGCGTCTTAGAAACTAAGCACAGTGCGGTATAGTGTTGTATAGTGGCGGGTCTTGGTATCACAGCCCTGCCCTATTCAGTTGTATAGCAGTGAGCTATGAATAGGTCATGTGACCGACAACCAAGGTATCAGCTGAACCCCGGCAGTGTCGGACCCCCACTAATCTTTGATGAACCGACCTTGGGGTTAGGTTATCAGCTAAAAAAACTTGCAAAACCCCATTAACCCCTGTTGCTCTTGGATCCTCTTGACTTGACTGCTCCTGATGGCGGTCATTGATGAAACGGAGGAGACGTCGCCATCCTCCAGTGTGTCAGTGAGTCTTCCAAATCCAGATTGTGTGCCCAGCCTGCCCCATCCCTGCTATACCGCTGCCCCATTTTATGCCATGGTGGGACATTGGTACGTTTTTGATTGATATGAGGACGGTTGTCATTACTATCATGGGAGTGTAGGGGGCGATAGGTATATCCACAGCCATATAGCAGCCTATAAGTCTCCATATCACTGCCCCAGTACGTGCGCTCCATGGGATCGGCCTTGTCTATGGGATTATTTTTCGTTTGTGCAGTTTTAAAGCTTTTCATTTCATTAACTCTTTGTGGTTCACCACCTAGGTTCCCGATCAGTATGGCACCATCCGAGCTGTAGCCGAGGGCAAAGCTGACCAGTTTCTAATTGGCACCTCCAGAAACTTTATCCTGCGAGGTACCTTTAATGACGGCTTCCAGGTTGAAGTTCAGGTAAGTGCACCTTGGCGTATGTCTTGTAGGTTATTGTACAGTTTGGGTTAAAGGACCTAATAAAGTGATTTTTTTTTTTTTGGGAAAATGCAGGGTCACACTGATGAGCTTTGGGGACTGGCCACGCACCCCTTCAAAGACCTTCTGTTAACATGTGCTCAAGACAAGCAGGTCTGTCTATGGAATTCTGTAGACCACACGCTGGAGTGGACCCGACTTCTAGATGTAAGTACTTCTTATTACAAGGGTTTATCTGCAAATACCCTCCAGGCTGTGCGTGCTGTCCATGCCCTGCACACACCCATACGTTACAATGCACACGAACAGACAAACTCCTTGCAGATGTTGGTCCTGGCGGGATTCAAACGCAGGACTCCAGCGCTGCAAGGCTGCAGTGCTAACCACTGAGCCACCGTGTTGCCCCTTCCTTTTCTGAAGCCATTGACCTCATAGCCATGCAGCAGCTTAGTCTCATGGGGCTGAGCTGCAATACCAAGCATGGCCACTATACAGTGTATGGTGCTGTACTGTGTAAGTGGTGAAGGGGCCGCAACAACAGGGCAAACTGTGGTCAGATCATTATCAGGGTCCCCTTCAACATGGACACGCTCTTAACATGTTAGTTTAGGGTGGGTTCACACCTGCGCCCGGTCTCCACTTTCTGGGTTTCCGTCTTCTGCCCGAGAAAATCTTGCATGTCCGACTTTGTGTCCGCTTAAAAAAATGGGTTTCGCTGCAGAGAGGCAGAAGACATTCCCGGGCAGACACTCTGCAAACCCATTCAAGTGAACGGTTTTGCAAACTGACCGCCGGGTTTCCGTCTCCTGTCCAGTTTCTCTCGGCAGAAGACGGAAACCTGAAAGCGGAGACCGGGCGCAGGTGTGACCCCTCCCTAACTATACGTCATTAGGGAGAGACCGTACAGAGGCTTATTAGACCTTTCACGCCCTTCTAAGAATTCGGGTAAGGGATAGGCCAATAAGGTGGAGTCTGGTAAGTTGTTCTTCTGTATTTGCACCCACTGACACAATTCTGAAGCCAATGGTTTTATGTTTTTTTTTCTCCTTCTAGGAGCCTGGACACTGTGCGGACTTCCATCCTAGTGGAATAGTTGTAGCCATCGGGACACATTCTGGGAGGTAATTCCTGAAATACAGACTTGTGGTTCTAGTAGATGTGAGCGATCCTAATGATAAGTAGGAATACTTCTATAGTAGATCAGATTATAGTGCGTGTTCCTATAGATATATCTATAGTATTATACAAGTACTCCTGTAGTATAGCAGAATACGTTCCAGCAGCAGCTGCCTAGTTGCTTTCTTCCTTACCTGTCCTCTTAGTTGGACATGCCCAGATATGTGTATCACAAGTTAGGCAAGATACACATCTTTGTTGGAGTGACCCTACGAAATTCCAATGAAAATTGGTAGAGAAAAAAGGTCCAAAAGTAACCGCTAATTTAGCAGATGGGCTCTCTATAGCATTCGGGTTCGCCTTAAGTCTGCACAGAGCTGATCCATGCGTGCCGGGTGTCTCCCCCACTGGTCTTGATCATAGGCCATTAAACTATCCTGGCCAACCTCTTTAATGAAAAACCGGTGTCCTTAATCCCAAAGATCAGTTAAGTGTGCACACATGGTACATAGGGCTCTGTTCTCATCAAACGCAGGCCTGGAGTTCTGAGACATTTAAGACATTGTCCTTCTGTTCTGTTTTTTGACTTTCTATAAACACTATTCACATTTGCTTTCTTTCCTAGATGGTTTGTCCTCGATGCGGAGACGAGAGATCTGGTTTCTATACACACAGACGGCAACGAGCAGCTCTCAGTGATGCGATATTCAGTCGGTGAGTGATTAGGTGTAACAAGGTTTGGATATGAGCTGCCGTGTTTTCACTATTAAACAAGTAGGATATCAATGGTGGACCCTACCCCCAATATGTACATGGTCAGCATGTACCACCTCCAGGGGTTCTGCTCCCTATGTTGCCATACCAGACTAAAGGAGTATATATATATATGATACTCACCATTACTGTTCTAGTTCAAACCAGAACTGTGGAGTCAGTCGGGGACAGTTTTGGGTGGAGGTGAAAAATTTTCGTGCTGCTTCGTAATAAAATGGTTATTAATAGAGATGAGCAAACAGCGTTCGATCGAGTACATGTTCGATCGGCTATCAGGCTGTTCGAGATGTTTGATTCCAGTCGAACACCAGGTGGCAAACTCGCTAAAAGTTGGATTCCCCTCCCACCTTCCCTGGTGTTTTTTTTTTGCACCAATAACTGCACAGGGGAGGTGAGACAGGAACTACAACAACGGAGGCATTGAAAAAAAAATCGGGAAAAAGTAATTAGCTGGCTAAATCAGGTGACCTCCACTTTATACGAATGGTCGATTTCAGATCCGGGTCATATGAGACTGTGAACTATGTGACTGTGAGACGGGACAGATGTACAGGCAGGTTAGCTAGGGATTACCTTTATTTAGGTGGGAATGTCACTCACACAGCTCTTTGAGGCTCTATCTGGTCGGGATCCCTGTCAGCTTGTGATATGCAGGAGCTGACTTTTTCCCATAGGAATGCATTGACCAGCGTTGATTGGCCGAATGCCATACAGACTACAGCATTCGGTCAATCAACGCTGGTTCTGCCGGAGGCTCGTCTGTGCGGAGGCGGAGTCTAAGATCGGACCAGAATGGAGACTGCTGTGGACCGATCTTAGACTCCGCCTCCTCCGGCAGAACCAGCGTTGATTGGCCGAATGCTGTACTCTGTATGGCATTCGGCCAGTCAACGCTGGTCAATGCATTCCTATGCCGAGATGTAGCAGTGCTGGCTGCGCTCAGCTTGGCTACACCGGAGATGCAGCCGAGCTGAGCGCACACTCAGCAATGCTACATCTCAGCATAGGAATGCGTTGATTGGCCAAATGCCATACAGAGTACAGCATTCGGCCAATCAACGCTGGTTCTGCTAGAGGAGGCGGAGTCTAAGATCGGTCCACAGCAGTCTTCATTCTAGTTCGATCTTAAACTCCGCCTCCTCACAGACGAGCCTCCGGCAGAACCAGCGTTGATTGGCCGAATGACATACAGATGTACAGCATTCAGCCAATCAACGCTGGTCAATGCATTCCTATGGGAAAAAGTCTGCTCCCGCATATCTCAAGCTGCCAGGGATCCTGACGTAATACAGCGACTTGGGCTTGTTAGATGCCCCCAGACATGCTTCCCCTGCTGTCCCAGTTGCATTCCAGGGTGTTGGCATCATTTCCTGGGGTGTCATAGTGGACTTGGTGACTCTCCTAAGTCGAATATTGGTTTCCCCCTTAACAAGTATTTTTTCCCCATAGACTATAATGGGGTTCGATATTCGATCAAACAGTCGAGTATTATTGAGGGGCTACTCGAATCGAACTTCCATTTCACTGTTCATCTCTAATTATTAATGATGATACAATTATTGATACAATATATATAGATGCATATATCAAAGGTGACCCTGTTCTTTACAGGAAACACATTTTTTTTATTGCTTTTTTTTTTTTTTACATATTTTTCTCCTCCAGACGGAGCCCTGCTTGCCGTAGGTTCACACGATAACTTCATTTACCTCTACAATGTCTCAGAGAACGGAAGGAAATACAGCAGATACGGAAAGTGCACTGTGAGTAAAACCGATGGATAATATGTACTTGAGGGGTTGTTATAGGACTGATCGGTGGAGATCCCACTAATCCCGAGAGCGATCCTAATGATGGGAACGGTGCAAAGTTTCCTCGGGTTACGACGTTTCGTGGTTACGACTAGAGATGAGCTAAAAGTAAAGCTCCCTCATAACAGAAAGCTGCCAGCACACTCGACTAGCAAGGACGAGCCTGCGGCAAATCAACGCTGGTTCTGCAGCAGGCTAGTCGGGAGAGAGATGGCAGCTTGCTGTTACAAGGGAGCTTACTTTTTCTCATAGGAATGATTTGACCAGCGTTGATTGGCAAGTGTACAGCATTCGGCCAATCAACACTGTTTCTGCCGGAGGCTCGTCTGTGAGGAGGCGGAGCCTAAGATCGGACCACAGCAGTCTCCATTGTGGTCTGATATTAGACTCCGCCTCCTGGCCAGCGTTGATTGGCCGAATGCTGTACACTGGGCAATCAACGCTGGCCAATGCATTCCTATGAGAAAAAGTCAGCTCCCTCGTAACAGCAAGCGGCCAGCTCTCCCTGTGCAGTACATGATTTAGTGTGCATGTACTGAATATGGTACAGTCCTCCTCGATTCCGAGCCGCTGCACACTAAATCACGTTGATCCGTTCATACGCGGCGTCATATGGTATGTTTCCGACTTCCGTCGAAATTCGGTTTACGATGCCGCGTAAGAATGGATCAACGTCGTAAGTCGAGGACTACTTGTAGCTCTGATGTTGGGATCGGTGAACATCCCAGTGGTCGGACCCTCCATCAATCGTCAGTCTATAGAGGGTGATTAATAATATTAACGGTATAACTAGAGCTGTGAAATTAATCGAAAAATAACCAAAACCGAACGTCAACCCGGATAACCAGCGTCATTTTGTGTTGGTTATTACAATATTTGTGAGTTTCTACTTGATGTTTCGTTTAGACCAAACACATCCGTACCAAAACTGCTATTCTTATACCGTAGGGTTCCCTCCTATCCCAGGGGACGTGATCAAACTAACAAACCAATGTTTCTCCCGGGATAACCATTCCACCAGCGCGGCTCCTTTATCTGTTGCAGTTCCCGTGTAATACCTGACAATATTTCTGTTTTATTCCAGGGACATTCCAGTTACATTACACACCTCGACTGGTCCCCAGATAACAAATACATAATGTCAAACTCAGGAGACTATGAAATATTATACTGTAAGTATCTAGATAGGGGAAAACGTGCATTAAAGGGATTCTACCATTGAAATTAATTTTTTCGGCAATCACACTTCGGAATAGCCTTTAGAAAGGCTATTCGTCTCTTACCTTTAGACGTGGGCTGCGCCGCGCCATTCCTTAGAAATCCCGTTTTTTTGTTTTGTTTTGTTTTGTTTTTAAAAAAAGAAGGAAGGAAGGGAAATCCTGGTTTTTACCGGTATGCAAATTAGTTCTCTTGCAGCGATGGGGGCGGGCCTGTGCAGTTGGCTCTGCCAGTGAGACACTAGCAGAGCAGAGTGCGCATGGCGGCCGGCGGCCATTTTTGGGAGGCCGCTCCTGTATTGTACAAAAGCAAGAGCGGCCTCCCAAAAATGGCCGCCGGCCGGGATGCGCACTCGGCTCTGCTAGTGTCTCACTGGCAGAGCCAACTGCACAGGCGTCGGAGGTGTCGCAAAGATAGACGACAAAAGAAGGGGAGGATCCCGCCGAAGATAGAGGTGTCGCTGGAGCGTGTTTTCGAGCAGCAGTGGGACCCGCCCCCATCGCTGCGAGAAAACTAATTTGCATACCGGTAAAAACCGGGATATCTAAGGAACGGCGCAGCAGAGATCACATCTAAAGGTAAGAGACGAATAGCCTTTCTAAAGGCTATTCCGACGTGTGATCGCCAAAAAAGTTCATTTCAATGGTAGAATCCCTTTAAATTCATAACAATAAAATGTACGTCGTCTATATACCGCTACCCCCAAATTATACTGAAAGTACCTGGAGTCAGGTAAACCCCACACAGGCAATATATGGCTATTATTAGCTGTCTAGGGTTATATAGAAGAGTATATGGCACTCACTGGCAGTGACTTCTAGAACTAAAGGATCCGCAGTAGAGGACTGTGTATTTTGGAAGGGTCGGGAGACCCCCATACACATTATAGGTTTGGCTGGGACTCCTTTGTCTTTAGAATCCACCAAATCCAGACACGCGATTCTTGAAACATTGCCTCTTTACAAAAACATGAAGGGGAATCAATAGGCAAATACATTGGATGCCAGAAATACAAAATCAAGACTTCACATTGCAACCTTGTAATATTGTAGATTCACATCTCATTATCTTAAAGACGTCAAGTCCTTAAGAAGCTTTCCCGTAAGACCGTCTGTCTGTTCCCTTTGCCGTCTCCACTACATGTAATAACAGATTTTTCTGTCTTTCTCACTGTTTTTGTCTCCAGGGGACATTCCAAGTGGTTGTAAATTGATCCGGAATCGTTCAGACTGCAAAGACATTGACTGGGCAACGTACACTTGTGTGCTCGGATTTCACGTGTTTGGTCAGTAGCCATTTATAGATCGGTTATAACGTTCCTTGTGCCGAGGTCTCTCATTTTACCATAACTCTGCAGCGGAGTGTAAGCCCTAGTTTAGGGAACAGGAGAAGGTCTTTAAACCTCATCCATGGCCAATATGAAGACCTTTCCCCTTTTTAACCCTGTCAGCACCGGCTGGGAGACTCGATTGATTTGTGTACAGTCTATTCGCATCCTGATAGACTGCAGGGGGCGCCCTTGTTCTAGTCAGTTCATGGTCACGGTCTCTGATTCCTACCAATTAGACTTTATTTCTTGTCTATACTGGGTTACACTTTATGTTCCACATTTGCTAATACTGGTCTAGAGCGATTTATTAAGAGGATTGCACTCCTTAAAGGGGTTTTTCAGGACTAGTAATAGATCAGTGTTATCTTAGTCCCGTAAAACCCCTTTAAGTGGCTCAGTAGTTAGCACTGCAGACTTGCAGCACTGTAGACCTGGGTTCGAATCCTGCAAGGAGTTTGTATATTCTCCCCGGGTTTGCGTGGATTTCCTCCCATTCTACAAAGACATACTGATAGGTCATCCATTATATAGCCTGGACAATCCCTTTTAATCCTTTATGACAATGTTCCATTAGCTGTGTCTGGATTTCACGTCCACTACAGGATTTTTTTTACAATTCCTTCCATGTAATGATCTCTCTTCCTTCCCCCGTTAGGTGTGTGGCCTGAAGGATCCGACGGCACCGACATTAATGCCTTAGTCCGATCTCACAACAGAAAGGTTATTGCTCTGGCTGATGACTTCTGTAAGGTCCATCTATTTCAGTACCCGTGCTCCAAACCAAAGGTAATGAGCGTCACATCCGTCACCACACAGATATCTGTATAGCTAAAAGTCATTAAAGGGGATGTCTGGTTACACAGTTATAGTTAGGGTAAGCCATCAATATCTTGGACTATTGGACCCAACCAAATGTTCCAAACTACTGGAGGAAGAGGGGTAAAGCATTAATAGAAATTATTCCAGGGCTCCTTTCTTGCTCCCCTAGTTTGGCACTTTGAGCTCATGCAAACCTTGTGATCTGCAACGTGTGGCTCTCCAGCAGCTGCAGGACTACAACTCCCAGCATCATGAGAATTGTAGTTCTATAACAGCTGGACGTCCACTGGTTAGATCTGCAGAGATTGATAGATAATAAGCTCCAGAGGTTCGGCCGGTCCTTGTTACTTATCGTGGCTACTTACACGTGACCTAGCATGGTCTGCATGTAACGGCTAAGGCCAGGGTGTGGCTGGAGCTATCATGTGTGCATAGTCGCACAACCAGTGACACTGGACTGTCAGGGTGGGTATGTACGCTAAGGCTAAGTTCACATGCCAGATTTTGGTCCAGAATTTGGCGCGGATTCAGTGTCAAATTCCAGATTAAAATACCGCCTCCCATTGAATTCATTTTTCTGCCAGCGGGTTTGTTCCGCGCATGCAAAAAAGAAGCAACATGCCCTATCTTCCGCGGCGCGTCACTCCCTCCGGACTAGGTCCATTCATTTGGGCTTAATCCGGAGCGGAATTCTGCAACTGAATGCTAGTGCATTGTATATATTGCAATCGCGGCTAGCCGTTTTTTGGCATCCCACCTCAAATTCCGCACCACAATCCGTCGTGTGGACTTAGCCTGAGACTACATGGTGCACGACCATAGATTGCCGGGTTCCTCTGTGACTCCTTCACTAATACTACTGAATATAGTTGTCTGGTGACTCCCGGGGTGCTGCGATTACAACTTCTTGCAACTTGATCACACACTGTTTGGACTTTTTGGACTACAAGTTACGGTCACGTCACCCTTGGTCGCAGTTTGACTCCTTACAGTAACAATAAAGTAGTCGAGAGTGACCTGACAATCTCCCAAGCCGCCATATAGCTCGAGTCTTAATAGGTAATATTACACCAAATGGTAACTCCTGATGTTTTTTTGTCTTTTTTAACAGGCTCCAAGTCACAAGTACAGCGCTCATAGCAGTCACGTAACCAACGTCAGCTTTACCCACAGCGATGGCCACCTGGTTTCAACAGGAGGCAAGGACATGAGCATCATGCAATGGAGACTAATAGAAAAGGTGTCACTCTCTCAAAATGACAGCGTAGTTGAAACAAGTGCCGCCAACACACCCACTGTAACCGAGAAGGTTGTGCCGGAAATGACCCCTACCTCCAAGCCACAACCCGCCAATGAGGAAGTCCCGGCCCCTGTAGAGTCTCCTGTACCCCTAGAAGACGCCGGAGAAGAAAGCACGCTAGAGGCGGCGTACCAGAACGAGGTACAAAGCGAAGCGAGCAGCCAAGAACCCTTGGAGGAAAATGGTCAAGCAGCCTCTAGTGAAATAAACGAGGAGTCGACCGATTCCTCTACCCTAGCCGAAACCCAAGGAGAAGATTCACCAGTGTCTTAACAGCGTCACGTTGAAGAGTTGGTTTCTGTTTCTTTTCTTTGTTTTTGTACCTGGTGTGTGAGCTTTCGTTATGGGAAGAGGGTTTAACTAGCAGGAGAATATTTTGGCTGGAATATGACACCGTACTTGTGTGATGTCGGCGCCGGGAAAAACCGTACACAAGCTCCAGAACAAGCCAAAGCTGGAAGATGGACAAGAAAAATAAAAAAAAATACATCATGGTAGATGATAGACTCAAGAACCGATGTCACCAAGTGGTTTGTTGTACATAGTTTTGATTTTTTTTTAGTTTTGGTTTTTTTTTTTTTTTTCGTTAGGGTCAAACTGGGTCAATAAAGTTTAAAAATATTGAAAAAGCAAACATGATGCTTGACAGAAGACCTACCGTATATACAAATGATACAGAAGCATTATACTAGGTGCATCTAAGGCCAAAGGGGCGATCCACTGCGGATTATTTTTCAGGTATAAATAAAATCAGAACCTGCGCTCGACTTTTCGGAGCGACTTTGGTCAACATTATGCAATTTTCATACCATTTTCGAGAACGTTTGCCCTAAGTGCTGCTACCTACCTTTTTATAAGGGACTCTATTTTATTGCCTAACAACTCTATTTAGCAGCGTATTTAATAAGATCTAGCTTTATTCAGACCAAGCAATTTTTTTATTTTATTTTTTAAATTTTTTTTTTTTTGTACTTTTTTTTTTTTTTTTAAATCCCAATTTACCTATTGCATGTCTTTTCACAAATGTGAACAGATAAAAAAATAATAATTGCATTTTGGGGGTAAAAAAAATTACAGTACAATTTTAATTTAATCACCGATTCATTAAAAAAAAAAAAAAAAAATTCACGGTCACTGATAATGGTGCTTGGTATTTCTAATTTTTTTTTTTTTTTTTTAGAATTGTAATGAAAATTTAGTGTTCTGATTAGTTTAGAGTAGTTTTTTTTTTTTTTTCAACCAATGAATGCATTTCTCATACAGCCAAATGTAAAAAAAAAAAAAAAAAATGCATTTTTGTGAATATTTTAAAAAACATAAGACTCTTTTATGTAACTTTTTTGTTCATATTTTAGATTTTTTTTTTTTCTTAATATGCACAAGTCTTAAGTGTGCAAGGGTTTACATCATTGCGCCATTCCAAAGTGCATCTAATATGTCATTCCCTTCCGGTATCTTCTCAGGAGAATTACTTACAGATTGGGGTCATTTGGAAGATAACAGGGGCCGCCCAAAGGACGTCACATACAAAAAAACCTATCTACAGTAGAATTATATGGCGAAATGTTTCTGTATGTGTCTCTCGATTCTATTTGTCTATCCTCGTCTATGTATGTGCCTACGGGAGGTCTCTACGCATACATTTATCTAAAGATTTACGCGGACGTGTTCTCTTGTTTACAGTGGTCCTTGAAAATAAAAAAAAAAAAAAATTTAAAAAAATTCCTCAATCGAGGAAATTAAAAATAAAAATAAAAAAAATTCTCATTCCAAACAAGAATGCGTATTTATTATGTGGTGCCTACTCCAATTTTTTTTTTTAGATCTAGTTAAAAAATTTTAATTAAAAAAAAAAATTTAAAAAAATTCAAAAACGACAAATGTATGTTCTGGTAAATACGCAATTGTTTGGAGGGGGGGGGAGGGGGATAGAAATAAAAGTTGCTGTTACTACAAAAAAATAATAGAATAAAAATGGAGGCTTAGGAAATGACAACTCTGCCCGAAAAGCCTCGCCGTGTATGTAATGGCAGCTATGGTTTATTAAAAAAAAATAATAATAATAAATATGTGATTTATGGATGGAAAAGCGTTTTAATGATGTAACTGTAGATGTTTCAGGTTCAAAAAAAATTGTGAATGAAATCTGAATCGGAGTGTTTTCATGTGAAGATGTTTGAGCCATTTCTATCTCATGCATTCCTGTCTCATGACAGTAATTTTTTTTTTTTTTGACATTTAAGAGCAAAATAAAATCATACTATATATGTGCACGTGTTTTTATAGATTTTAATTTCTACAAGGGGTTAAAAGGGGTCATTAAAAAAAAGGCAAAATTTTTTATTTTTGGTACTTGGTTTTGGTTTTATAAGCAATTCATGTTCTTAACATCTGCTAATAGTCGCTGCTCCTCTGATTCCAGCACAGTTGGAATTTTCTCTCTAGTCCCCACCATTCCCGAACAACAAGTGCAGTTAGTTTTGTTACATGATGTGCTATTTAAGCTCTGTAAGGAGGGGCGGTGTCAGGCAGGGGGCGTGATTCAGAGCTCCAATCAGAGGCAGCCGGTGACAGCTGAGAGTTACACCCCTTTCCTTCTCCAACCTGTCCCCGCCTTCCACACAGTACAGAGCCTAAATAGTTTATCAGACACCAAAACTATAACAGAACTGATTGCTCAGGAATGGTGGGGGCTAGAGAAAAAAAATCCGGAATCGTTGGGGCAGCACCTAATACATTATGCAAAGAGCTGGACTCGTTGGAGGTGGTGAAAGGTCCTCTTTAAGGCTGAGGACCTTTGCTGTGGTCTTTTGAGCCAAATCCAGGAGTGGAAGGGAGAAGTCTAAGAACTTCCTATATATTTCCCATTCCTTATATAGCCATTCTTGGCTTTGGCTCAAAAACCGCAAAAAAAGCTGGGTTTCTGCAATATGGGGCCTTAGCCTAAGATTGGTATCTCTGCTAAGGTCGATATGTGTCATGAAGCCGGCCCAGAAGATTGCTGAAAACATGACCAAATAGTGACCTGCTGGTACTTTGGGGACCTTATAGTCGCTGTTGCTTTGTAGTGGCCACTGCTGGTGGTTTGTAGTACTACATGCTGCTGGTCCCAATTGTAACTGTGATATAAAGAAGGGGCAGATGCCTTCAGCTATGTGCTGTGACCCTCTACTATGGACCAGCTCGATTTGTAGAACTGAGTCAGTGGCATGTGGACTCAAGATTTTGTCGGAGTCCTTAGACTACTGAGAGCCAGAAGGCTATAGCGCTCAGGTGACTGCTTCTACTAACAGGGTAGTTCATGGTCTGCTCAATGGCTGCAAGGTCAACAGGTCCTGTGGATACAAAACCAACCCAAATCATCTTCTCTCCACCACCTTGTTCGACTCCCAGCCCGCAGACCGATCAGCTGTCTGGAGCTGCTTCTGGTGCCCATCCAGTGCACAATACGGGAGCGGAAGTGGAAAGCTCTGTCCACTGTATAGCGGCCCACTGCCTATACTGGTGCTGATCGATCTGGGGAGCCAAGTCTCAGCCTCTTATTGCCCCTATATTTATGCCCTATCCGGAGGATAAGCCCTGCTGTTTATGACCCACACCTGATATTGGCTACATCTGAATATATGTCCTTACCCTACGAGGTGTCTGAGATGTGTAAGACATTGTATAAGACATTCTTATTCTGACAGGTTCCGTCCCCCCAGACAATCCGCTACTTGTCTCCATGATATTAGACAGAGCTCGTCTTCTATACATTCCCTCATTGTTACAGAGCGCTATATACATCTCCAGTGTTGTCACCATAAGTTACATCATGTGCTGTACAAAGCGGTGTAATACCTGCAAAGTATATTGTTATAGTTTGCAAGAAGAGAATTGTTTCCATGGTTACTCAAAAATCTTCCTTATATTCTCCTGGATGTCCATAGAGCTGGAATTAAAGGGAACCTGTCACAAGAACACAGCCCTGCAGATAGATAGGTTACTGTCACCAGAACCCAGTGTATCACCCCAGCCCTGCAGATAGATAGGTTACTGTCACCAGAACCAGCATATCACCCCCAGCCCTGCAGATAGATAGGTTACTGTCACCAGAACCAGCATATCACCCCAGCCCTGCAGATAGATAGGTTACTGTCACCAGAACCAGCATATCACCTCAGCCCTGCAGATAGATAGGTTACTGTCACCAGAACCCAGTGTATCACCCCAGCCCTGCAGATAGATAGGTTACTGTCACCAGAACCAGTATATCACCCCAGTCCTGCAGATAGATAGGTTACTGTCACCAGAACCAGCATATCACCCCAGTCCTGCAGATAGATAGGTTACTATCACCAGAACCAGCATATCACCCCAGCCCTGCAGATAGATAGGTTACTGTCACCAGAACCCAGTGTATCACCCCAGCCCTGCAGATAGATAGGTTACTGTCACCAGAACCAGTATATCACCCCAGTCCTGCAGATAGATAGGTTACTGTCACCAGAACCAGCATATCACCCCAGCCCTGCAGATAGATAGGTTAGTGTCACCAGAACCAGCATATCACCCCAGCCCTGCAGATAGATAGGTTACTGTCACCAGAACCAGCATATCACCCCAGCCCTGCAGATAGATAGGTTAGTGTCACCAGAACCAGCATATCACCCCAGTCCTGCAGATAGATAGGTTACTGTCACCAGAACCAGCATATCACCCCAGCCCTGCAGATAGATAGGTTACTGTCACCAGAACCAGCATATCACCCCAGCCCTGCAGATAGATAGGTTACTGTCACCAGAGCCAGCATATCACCCCAGCCCTGCAGATAGATAGGTTACTGTCACCAGAAGAAGCATATCACCCCAGTCCTGCAGATAGATAGGTTACTGTCACCAGAACCCAGTGTATCACCCCAGCCCTGCAGATAGATAGGTTACTGTCACCAGAACCCAGTGTATCACCCCAGCCCTGCAGATAGATAGGTTACTGTCACCAGAACCCAGTGTATCACCCCAGCCCTGCAGATAGATAGGTTACTGTCACCAGACCCAGCATATCACCCCAGTCCTGCAGATAGATAGGTTACTGTCACCAGAACCAGCATATCACCCCAGCCCTGCAGATAGATAGGTTACTGTCACCAGAACCAGCATATCACCCCAGCCCTGCAGATAGATAGGTTACTGTCACCAGAACCCAGTGTATCACCCCAGCCCTGCAGATAGATAGGTTACTGTCACCAGAACCAGTATATCACCCCAGTCCTGCAGATAGATAGGTTACTGTCACCAGAACCAGCATATCACCCCAGCCCTGCAGATAGATAGGTTACTGTCACCAGAACCCAGTGTATCACCCCAGCCCTGCAGATAGATAGGTTACTGTCACCAGAACCAGTATATCACCCCAGTCCTGCAGATAGATAGGTTACTGTCACCAGAACCAGCATATCACCCCAGCCCTGCAGATAGATAGGTTAGTGTCACCAGAACCAGCATATCACCCCAGCCCTGCAGATAGACAGGTTACTGTCACCAGAACCAGCATATCACCCCAGCCCTGCAGATAGATAGGTTACTGTCACCAGAGCCAGCATATCACCCCAGCCCTGCAGATAGATAGGTTACTGTCACCAGAAGAAGCATATCACCCCAGTCCTGCAGATAGATAGGTTACGGTCACCAGAACCCTTGTCCTGGCAGTCGGACCCCCAGCAATCTGACACTTACGCTCGGTTCATACTAATGTTTGGCCTTACATTGGGATCTGAAAGACCGCAAACCTGTCCACTTAAATGGTTACCCTTGGACTCCATAGACTATAATGGGGTCCAATGATTCTAGGTGGAATCTACAGAGACTCCAGCACAGATGTGACCCTCGCCTTATCCTATGTCCTTAATGACATCATTCCTTTAAAGATCCTACAAAATATCAAACATTGGCTACGTCTGGAATCTTTGTATCTTTTCATTAATATGTTTGGATGAATGGAGCTAAGCTGCAATACCAAGCACAGCCAGTAAACTAGAGTGGCGCTGTTTTTCCAAAAATATATTAAAAAAACCTCTTGAATTTCAATCCTTCCCTTTAATTCTCTGCTAAAATGTGAGATGAAAGAAGGAAATGTGTTCTGAGAGGCCTTTCTGCTACTGTGTCCATAGATGAGTCATCTATCATCCATAGCCTGTCATCTCCCGGAGCAGATGTCCTCGTATTTCATAAAAGTAATGGAAATGAGAATCAGATGTGGCGAATTATACAGCGGGCTCCGCTACAAATAAATGAAGCAACTTCCAGTAAGCGGGGTGCTTGTACTGGTCTGGACGGGCGCCCACATCTCCTTATGTCTGAATGAGAGGAGCCATAGTCACAGCCTGACCCTGGACAACGTCCCATCGACTCCGCATACCTCGTGTGAATAATGGCCGGCTTTGTTCCAGTTAACCCTTTGTGCATTGACTCAAGGGTAATAGGAAGGAGCTGAAGTTATCAAAGAGGAATTCTAAGACACTGAGGTCTTCCCTGCAGGGATAAGTCATTGTGGATTGTGCAATGTATATGGCGGTACGAGGGGAGATGGAGGGCAGTCTGGATGTCTGATGGTGAAGTCACACTCCACTGACCGGGCGGACACATTCTTGGTAGAGGAATAGTCAGGACTGAGGCATTTGACATGGGCAAAAATGGTGGCCTGTATCACTAAATAACCAGCAAGGGAGTGGCGAGAGTGACCCCTTTACCTAAAAGGCCAAGCTGTTCATCCTCCATGTCGGTCATAGGGTCTACAGACAGCTGCCACTAACCGCGTACAGAGTTACGCTAAGGCTATGTCCACAAAATGGAACCGACTCCAAATTCTGGCCACAATCTGCCCCCATTGTCTTCAAAGGGGGCAGCAATGGTCACTGCTTTTTACAGGTTTCTATGACACCAGACTACTGCTGATTGGTGCGGATGAGCAAACCGATTTGGATCGATCCAGATTCAACCCCAATTCCCAAAAGTTTCCAGATCGACCCCAAACATTTGGTGTTCGTCATCCACGAAACACTATTATATTGTGGGGTCTCCTCGGGGGAGGAGAGGGAAAATAACCTGCGGCATCTGATGGTCTCTCGGGGTCTTCTTCAGGCCTTGGTTGACGTCACCGATCTCGGAGTCATCACTGTGGATTGACTGGGCCTCATCGGTGACCCCTGGGGCGGACAGCGCCAGCTGGAGGCCAGAAAAGGACACCATGGGGACCACCCGTCATCACAAGCATCCAACTTGGGGTTGAGCGATCAGGATCGGCTGGAAAATGATTGGAAATTGGATTTTGAAATCTCAAGATCGACTCAACCCTAAAAGTGACTTTTCCCATAGAGAAGCATTGACTAGGGTTGAGGGATCAGGAAAGATCGGATCCCGATCGGCGATCGAGCAAATTTCACAATCGGGATCGGCTGGAAAATGATCGGAAATCGGATTTTAAAATCGATCCTGAAATCTCAAGATCGGCTCAACCCCAATCCAACCCACTAAAAAATACAGCAAAACTGCACAAATGCAAATTTCGAAGGATCTCCTAGCCGCGGTGTTTGAAAATCGGACAGAATGGATGGATGTATATAATATATAAACCAGAGGGGTCTGTGCACTGACAACACATGGATGACGCTCACTAATGGGTGAATAAGCCCCTATGGTTACTGAGCAATACCAGCTCAGTAAATAAATAATACCGCCATACTGAATGTGGTCAAAGAATATTACCATTCAGTGGTTAATACCACCATATACCGCTCCAAAACTCAAATAACACCAAAATAAATAAAATAACTGAGTAAACCTGCCATACAGTTAGTAAATAAAACCTCTATATGGTGATCAAATACTGACGCCATTTATTCATCCAATACTATCGCCATTTGTTACCGCCATATGATATCATACATAAAATCACCAGATAATACATCCATGATAATTCCACCATACTGTACAGTGTCCTAGTACAGCCATACAGTGACCAACCATCACCATATAGTGGCAGTATATTATGAGATGAAGAATAACACTACAGATGAGCCGGGTGTGACCGGAATATTCAAAATTGTTCTGTATATACGACACATCCTTACCTTATGAGAACTTCTCTGTGGTGTCCAGACAACGTACGGGCATTATACTGTCCGGTGTTTGCACGCTGCATTTTCCTGTAGCCATCCACAGACCCCAGGTAGAGGCCCGGGAGAGGCGTAAAACATAAACACCCATTCATACGCACCTTCCCTCGCCACGTTTGAGCCTCCTCGTGAAGTTCAGCTTCTCCTGGGGACATCATTTCGCGTGTGAACATTCCGCTCCGGATTAGGCCCAAATCAATGGGAGGGAGCCTCGCACCGCAGACGGTGCAATCCGCAGAAGGGTCATCTCACTTCATTTTTCCGCTGCTAGCTAGTGAAAATAAGAAGCAAGCAGCTTCCATTGATGTCAAGGTTTTGGCAGTGGATTTTGATGCGGATTCTGCAAAAAACTGACCCTGATGGAGAACCCAGCGCAAGTGTGAAGTGTGGCGCAAGTGTGGTGAAGATCACAGCACCATCTAATGTGTAATACGGGCTGAAAAAAGATCCTTTATCGTTACCGACGAAGGAATCGGCAATTCGCGAATCCTTATTTTACGTATGAAACGTGCAAACAATTTACAGTACTGCCCAGAGGCACAAGGTGGCGCCAAAGCCCCAGCCCAGGCGATCAGGAGCAGCTATATCCGGAGTCCTTCCCTATTATATGGGTTATACGTAAGACTGAAGATCTCAGGACACGTCTCATGTCTCGTAATGGCTTTGGTCTTCAGGATCTCTGCTTGCCGTCCTTCGATAGAAACCTTCACTGTTTACGGTGGATTTATTACCTTAATCCACCAAATTGACACCTTGCCCTCCAGCCCTTCTCGAGAATCCTTCAGGCCGAGTTCACACATAGCTACTAGGGTTGAGCCGATCTGGAGATTTCAGGATCGTTTTTAAAATCCGATTTTCGTTCATTTTCCAGCCAATCCCGATCTTAAAATTTGCTCGATCGCCGATAGAATCCGATCTCTCCCGATCCCAATCTCTCAATCCTAATGTTAGCTTTTCCCACAATGATTGGCCAGTAGTCAAGCATTGTGGCAACTAAAGGGATGACTTAGACTTCCCCCCATTCCTGGCATTGGCTCAAAAACCGCAGCAAAATCTGCAACAAATAACGTAACTTATCTGCAACGTGCGGAAGAGATGGAGAAGGAGCCATCCGGTATTCGGCAGCTTGTACTGTAACCCTTTGGGTTAGAGTTACAGTCCTATGAAAAAGTTTGGGCACCCCTATTAATCTTCATCATTTTTAGTTCTAAATATTTTGGTATTTGCAGCAGCCATTTCAGTTTGATATATCTAATAACTGATGGACACAGTAATATTTCAGGATTGAAATGAGGTTTATTGTACTAACAGAAAATGTGCAATATGCATTAAACCAAAATTTGACCGGTGCAAAAGTATGGGCACCTCAACAGAAAAGTGACATTAATATTTAGTAGATCCTCCTTTTGCAAAGATAACAGCCTCTAGTCGCTTCCTGTAGCTTTTAATCAGTTCCTGGATCCTGGATAAAGGTATTTTGGACAAACAATTCAAGTTCAGTTAAGTTAGATGGTCGCCGAGCATGGACAGCCCGCTTCAAATCATCCCACAGATGTTCAATGATATTCAGGTCTGGGGACTGGGATGGCCATTCCAGAACATTGTAATTGTTCCTCTGCATGAATGCCTGAGGATTTGGAGCGGTGTTTTGGATCATTGTCTTGCTGAAATATCCATCCCCGGCGTAACTTCAACTTCGTCACTGATTCTTGAACATTATTCTCAAGAATCTGCTGATACTGAGTGGAATCCATGCGACTCTCAACTTTAACAAGATTCCCGATGCCGGCATTGGCCACACAGCCCCAAAGCATGATGGAACCTCTACCAAATATTACAGTGGGTAGCATGTGTTTTTCTTGGAATGCTGTTTTTTTTGGACGCCATGCATGACACTTTTTTGTATGACCAAACAACTCAATCCTTGTTTCATCAGTCCACAGGACCTTCTTCCAAAATGAAGCTGGCTTGTCCAAATGTGCTTTTTCATACCTCAGGTGACTCTATTTGTGGCGTACGTGCAGAAACGGCTTCTTTCTCATCACTCTCCCATACAGCTTCTATTTGTGCAAAGTGCGCTGTATTGTTGGCCGATGCACAGTGACACCATCTGCAGCAAGATGATGCTGCAGCTCTTTGGAGGTGGTCTGTGGATTGTCCTTGACTGTTCTCACCATTCTTCTTCTCTGCCTTTCTGATATTTTTCTTGGCCTGCCACTTCTGGGCTTAACAAGAACTGTCCCTGTGGTCTTCCATTTCCTTACTATGTTCCTCACAGTGGAAACTGACAGGTTAAATCTCTGAGACAACTTTTTGTATCCTTCCCCTGAACAACTATGTTGAACAATCTTTGTTTTCAGATCATTTGAGAGCGGGCTGTCCATGCTCAGCGACCATCAAACTTAACTGAACTTGAATTGTTTGTCCAAAATCCCTTCATCCAGGATCCAGGAACTGATTAAAAGCTACAGGAAGCGACTAGAGGCTGTTATCTTTGCAAAAGGAGGATCTACTAAATATTAATGTCACTTTTCTGTTGAGGTGCCCATACTTTTGCATCGGTCAAATTTTGGTTTAATGCATATTGCACATTTTCTGTTAGTACAATAAACCTCATTTCAATTCTGAAATATTACTGTGTCCATTAGTTATTAGATATAGCAAACTGAAATGGCTGTTGCAAATACCAAAATATTTAGAACTAAAAATGATTAAGATTAATAGGGGTGCCCAAACTTTTTCATAGGAGTGTATATATGTGACGTACCCTAAAGCAGCACATGGTGGCGCTATATCAATACAGGTCACCATTGCTCTCCCCTATACCGTACAATACAGACATCGCTACGCACCTGACAGGACGTGAGATCCATCTCTATTAATAGAATTAAGAACGGTGGCCGCCATTTATCTTAACCGTCCGTCTGCCCTGGCCCAGTTGATAGTAAAGTAGAGCGCCCCCCCGGTATCCGCTGACAGGTCGCCTCTCCTTAATGACTTTCTCTACAGAATCCCAAGTAAAAGCTTCTCCCCCGGGGGCTAAACCAGATCTGTCAGTCTGAAGTCGGGTGAACCATGGAGGTGGATGATACGTACGGCGGCGAATGTTCCCGAGCAGCAGTATAGAAGTTACCGCACTATCTCATATACTTATAGGAACGACTTACAGAGTTGCGATATTAGTAGAGATGGGCGAACCTCTGACGATTCGTTTTCGAGTTGGATAGTTCGGCCGATTTGATCTAAAGGTTTCTTTTGGGCTGGATTTGTTTCGATAGAACCAGAAGTGATGTCATTGGACTTTTCACACACAGGTCCCCTTTAAGTATGATAAGGATTCATGGGACCCCTATGTAATGAGCTCCCTCTAGTGGTGACTGCAAGGAGCCAGAATTGTATCATTCAGTTTATAACCTGACCCACAATCCATTTGCTACTCTGTTTCTGGTTGTGTTACAATAATTCTAATTGGCGTAAGTAAACCTTTAGTCTATTCCTCGGAGACTCGGCGCCGTACGGATATCTTATTATACCACCAACAAGACATTTCCCTGAAACACTGAACTGAAAAATGTGAAGCCAAAAAAAGTCCCCATTTGCATGAGTGCTGGTACAGAGCGAGGACGCGGCGCCGTGGAGAGACTCTCGTATTTGATATGGATATGAAGTTGGATTTCGCAGCGGGTTTTGCCTCATTTGCATGGCATTAATCGCCGCCTCTGTAGAACAACTGTGTATGTGACAATAAAGGGGAGAAGCGTGTCAGGCGCGCCCGAGATAAACGCTCCTCTTAATATCCCGTAAATTATACAAGTTTTGCTTTATGTTATCTCGGTATGGTAATGTTGTGACTGCAAATACTGAATAAATAGATCAGCTGTCAGGCCCGGCGATAGCGGCGAGTGCGGATATATGTATTATTTAGATGTATTATTTACGCCGCGCGTTGCAACCTCATGTAAGTTTAATAGTGAATAATCAATGTCTTGACGCCCGGCCGCCCCCGGCATAATAATATACTTAACAATCCGCTTGTTAGGAGCGAAATTTACATGTTATTCTAAGGAGGTGACACATAAGACTCCGGTATAGGATAATATAGGGAGTCTGTGCAATAGGTGCGAACAGGCCCGATCCTTAAAGGGATTCTACCATTAAAACCCTTTTTTCTGTGGATAACACATCAGAATAGCTTTTAGAAAGGCTATACGTCTCGTACCTTTAGATGGGATCTCCGCCACGCCGTTCCTTAGTAATACCGGTTTTTAACGGTATGTAAATTAGTTCTTTGGCAGCGATGGGGGCGGGCCCCAGCGCTGAAAATGCGATGAGGGCGTCCCCACCGCTGCCCGAGAACAGGATCATGCGCCGCCTCTATCTTCTGCTGGATCCTCCCCTTCTTTCTTCGTCTTTCTTCGGCTGCTTCACCTCTGTCGGCTCTGACACTAGTAGAGCCAACTGCACATGCGCGGCCATAGTTCCGAGGCCGGAATTGCGCGCATGCGCAGTCGGCTCTACTAGTGTCTCAGTGGCAGAGCCAACTTCGCAGGCGTCAGAAGAAAGACGAAGAAAGAAGGGGAGGATCCAGCAGAAGATAGAGGCGGCGCATGATCCTGTTCTCAGACAGCGGTGGAGACGCCCTCATCGCATTTTCAGTGCTGGGGCCCGCCCCCATCGCTGCCAGAGAACTAATTTACATACCGGTAAAAACCGGTATTACTAAGGAACAGCTCGGCGGAGATCACATCTAAAGGTAAGAGACGAATAGCCTTGCTAAAGACTATTCCGACGTGTTGGACACAGAAAAAAGATTTTTAATGGTAGAATCCCTTTAAGGGTGCCAGCTCCAGGTTCCAATCACTGTAACACATGCCCTGCCACTCGCTTCTGCCCATTGACCGCCTCTCCCTATACTTCCATCATGACAATACCTCTTGATATCCCATAAATGTGACATTTTCTGGCTGGCGCACGCGCAGTACAATTCTTAATGCTCCTGCACATCTGTTTTTGCAAGATTGCAGAATATTTGCCAAGCTCATGGGAAAGCTGGGTGACAGTGCTTATAGTAGTGGTGGTCCTATAGGTTGTCACACAGCCAGGGGTGAACCTACAGAAAGCCGCCTCCCCCCACCCCCGGGAGGAGTGGGTGGAGCGGAAGGGGGCGGGGCAGAGTGAAGGGGAGGCGGGGCAGAGCAGTATTAGCAGGCAGAGAGCAGGCAGGGAGAGGACCTGCTCTCTGCCTGAGCGTGAGGGGAGGCCGCTGGAGCAGCGCTGCATCCACAGGGCCTCCCCAATCCACCACTCGCTTCCCGTGCCGGGCTGCCGAGACGGTGACGCTAAGCCAGCCCTGGCATAGTGCCGCCTGAAGCGGTCACTTCAGGTCGCCTCATGGGAGGTGCGGCGCTGCACACAGCCCCCCAGAACTTCTGAGACTACAGTTTACTATAGAGGTCCTTTCTCTAAGAAATCTCATGCATGACAATGTTCCGGTGACTCTTTACAAAATTGAGTCTTGGATACACAGAAGGGGAATTGTTCCTTTAAGGCCGCCATCTAGTATTAAACCTCTTCATCTAGTGCAGCACTGAATATAATGAGCTGGAGCCAGTGATAAGCGGCTGTGTATGTGACGCCAGCCGCGAGCTGCTGATCTCATGGAGGCTCAGCCTCAGTCAAGTTGGGAGGCAATGAGGCAGGATATTTATACAGCTGCACTCGCTGGAAGGTTCAGGATAAGACATCTGGAAATATTTAAGATTCTGACTATTAATATAGAGAATGGAGACTGTTCTGATTATAATTATATACCCTCTATATATATCACTATGAGCCAATATGGAGGATATAACCTCACGTCTATGTGATCGATGACATGGACATGGAGGAGGTTGTGCATGCTATCGCAGTAGTAATACGCACACACCAGACCGATTTACTAAGACATCCAAGGGGATATATTAGTAAAACAGCAGCGCTCTGGTTCAGGCTCGATCTAATATTGCATCTCAGTTTTGTTTAACTTAAAGGGATTCTACCACTAAAACACTTTTTTTTCTAGTTACCACGTCGGAATAGCCTTTAAAAAGGCTATTCGTCTCTTACCTGTGGAAGTGCTCTCCGCCGCGCCGTTCGTTCAAAATACCGGTTTGTACCGGTATGCTAATGAGTTCTCTCGCAGCGATGGGGGCATCCCCATCACAGGAGCAGCGATGGGGGCGTCCCCATTGCAGCTCGAAAACTCACCGCAGCGCCGCCTCTCCGGTCTTCGGTGTCCTCCCCTTGCTTCTTCAGCGTACTGTCGGACGCCTGCGCAGTACGCTCTGTTCGACGAAGATTGCCGAACGTACTGCGCATGCGCTAAATAGCGGTCCCAGCCATAGTGCGAGCACCGCACTTTCGCGCATGCGCAGTACGTTTGGCAATCTTCGCCGAACAGAGAGCATACTGCGCAGGCGTCCGACAGACGCTGAAGAGGCAAGGGGAGGACACCGAAGACCGGAGAGGCGGCGCTGCGGTGAGTTTTCGAGCTGCAATGGGGACGCCCCCATCGCTGCTCCTGCGATGGGGACGCCCCCATCGCTGCGAGAGAACTCATTAGCATACCGGTACAAACCGGTATTTTGAACGAACGGCGCGGCGGAGAGCACTTCCACAGGTAAGAGACGAATAGCCTTTTTAAAGGCTATTCTGACGTGGTAACTAGAAAAAAAAGTGTTTTAGTGGTAAAATCCCTTTAAGGGGGGCAGAATTAAAGGAGTGACTTCCCCTTTAATGGTAGATAACTTTTCAGGCAATTTAATCTAACTAATGCACTTTATTTAATGTTGCTGTTTTGGCCTAAAAACCCCTCTCTAAAGTTCCTGCCACTAGGTGTCTCCCTTATTCCGGATTTGCTGTTCACTCCCTGTTACTAGGGAAGGTCTGCCTTTGCAGACATACAGGGACTGTGAAGAGAGAGTCTGTTGGGTTCTAAAGACAGATCTTCACTAGTAGCAGGGAGAGAACAGCAAATTTGGAATAAGGGAGACACCTAGTGGCAGGAACTTTCCCTGTCTGTTCACTGCACAAATAAACACTCAGTGAGTGTAGGGAAAGCCTATTGACTTCTTAGAGGAGGTTAGTCATAGACAGTAAGCAGCTTTCCTGGTTATGCTCACATTTCTCAGGGAGCTTGTTAGCTGCATTATCACCTGTATCTGCAGTCCAATGTCCCAGGATCTCCTGTATTATGGTCTCTTGGGGTTTTCTCAGCTACTTGTTTGCTGTTTTACAGTCACAGAATTAAATGTAAAAAAGCCAATACCTCCCAACTTTCAAAGGACAGAATGAGGGACAGCACATGCACACTATGTTCGGCATGGCAAAGTTAGCTCCACCCACTTATATTTTGACTCTGCCCACTCCGATCCATTTTTCTATGTGCCCCCACCCAATATAATGCTTCTACAGTCACCCATTATATGCCCCCATATTATAATGTTCCCCTCTAATTACCCCACTGTATGAAGTCCCTCTCCTGGTGTCCCAGTTTAAATTGGGGGAAACTAGAGGAGGACATGAAACTGAGCATCTGGAGGGTGACAGTAAACTGTAGGGGTAGTTGGATGGGGACAATAAATTGAGGGCAACTAGAGGGGGACATTAAACCGTGGGGGTAACTGGAGGGTGCCATTAAATTGGTGACAACTAGAGGCAGACAAGCCCCCCTCCAGCTACCCCCAAAGTTCAATGTCCCCCTCCAGTTATCTCCATGGTTTAATGTCCCCCTCCAGCTACCCCCACAGTTTTATGACACCCTCCAGTTTCCCCCAGTTTATTGTCCCCTTCTAACTTGTCCCCAGTTTAACATCATGCTCTATCTGCCCACTCCATCTGCTCCGAGTTTAATGTCCCCCTTCATCTGCCCCAGTTTAATGTTCCCCCTCCATTTGACCCCACAGTTTAATATAATAAATCACTGATACTTACCTCTCCTTGCTCCCCTGCTGCTCTGTCTGAGGATCTCTCCGGATTGTTGAGGCGCGACGCGAGTGATGTCATCACATCGCATCTACAGCTCCCAGGGCCGGTGCATACAGAAGCACAGTGATGAAGCAGAGGCTGTCCACTTCTGCTTCATTGCTCTATTCAACTCATCTGCATCCTCTCTGGATGCAGATGAGTTGAAACAAGAACATATCTCCCACCTGGAGGTCATACCTCCAACCGGGACCGTGGGACGCGATGCACAATTTAGGACTGTCCCAGTGAATCCAAGATAGTTGGAAGGCATGTAGCAGTAATAATGTATGGGGGGCAGGACAGAAATAACAAGAAAAACCCCAAGAATTTAGTTTGTAATAGAGATGTGTTATATCCTCAATAGCAATCAAAACATAATCCCCATGTCTCATTTTATCTCCCTGTTTTACAGCAGTGACCCTTTTACCCAGTAGTCACAACAGCACCTCGCAACTAGTACCTTCTCCTATCTTTCATATCACATCAGTATGGCCCCTCATGTTCACAGCATTAAACAGAATATACTGCCAGAAAATGACCTATTTTTATACCAAATTTTCCCATTAAACGCATCTTTAAGATGATATTTTAAAGAATTTTCCCTGTTGCTATTTATATTTTCAACAACTGCTAAAGCCTGCAATTTTCACTTTGACCTCCAAACCTAATTATGACTACCACTTGCCAAAGTTTTTCTTTGCAGGTTTACAATAGAAGATAACATCTGACACCACTGAGTCATCATTACAGCCACTCCCTACAATGGATGATGATGTCACAACTTATCTACCCACCCCCTGCACTGAGCATGTCTAGGAATCTGGGGAAAATGGGGCACGGGTTGAACCTTTATTATTCAGGAGCAACTTTTTCTTTCCATCATTGACTATCACATAGAAAAAAAGTGTCTTGCTCGAAAACTTATTTACACAAAACTTCCAAACCCAACATTTAGATGAGAAAGCTCTTTAAGACTGCGCTTCCTTCTCGGATGTGGGGATGGAGGCCATGAATATCAATGGACCATCTACTCGATAGCATATCCAATTATAAGCTACAAGAGTCCTTCAATTAATGTCCTCCGCCTAGATGTAATAACGAACAGCGCAGACCCCGGGAGCGACACATTATACAATTATTGGAGCCTTGTTATGGAGACACTTTACATGTCCTTGTCCCAAATACTGAATATGTATTCATATTGCTGGGATTAAATACAAGGCGTAAAGTGTATACAGCTATATCTATGTGCAACTATCAGGGCTCAGATAAGCAAGGGAGGATGACTGCAGGGTCAGACTACACAAAGGTTGTTAACCATGGAAATGCATTGGTTTGCCGAGGAGCTGAGTACACAAAACGGTGGGAAGTTTTTGCAAAGCTCTCTTTATTCTCGATCACTTTTATTAGAATGTTACAAAGTATTTTCTGTGTATTTTCCGGTTTACCAGGTCACTTCACAGGATGACATCATTGTACACAGAGGAGATCCCCGCTCGTCGTAGGTACCGCGCGTATTATTGACCAGAACTCCCCTGTCTCCGCAGGGAACCCGCATTGCTAGAAAAACACCAGCAGCGGCCGAATCTCTTACAAGACGTCATCGATCGCCTCTTGTAACCTGAAATTCACAGGTGGATATTCTGAGAAAGTGACGCCATCGCTCGCGGTCTGTTCCGTAAATTACCCAGCGGGAATGTCACCTGAGGATAGTGACAACCCGAGATCTCAGCCCAGGCTTCCCCCACCAGCCAGCTATCCGTAAAACGTGGATATTAATTGAACGCGACTGTTTTCAAGAAAATAAACATCTGCTCACAAGCAGGAGATCTGGTGATAGGGAATGCTCCGAGGGCCACGAGGAAAAACAAGACCCGCATTTAACCCCTTAAGGACAAGGATCACGAAAAAATTCTAATTTTCTCCTCCCTGCAATTGCAATTTTTTTCTGATCTTTGAGCTTTCTGTTGCTATTTCAATTTTTGTAACTTTGTTGTTCAGTCCCAGAAGGATTTTGCTAACTTTACCCACAGGCCCCTCCAAGAACAGCCCCCCCCCCAGAACATCCCCCTCCCAGAACAGGCCCCTCCCAGAACAGGCCCCTCCCAGAACAACCCCCTCCCAGAACAACCCCCCGGGGTTCATCTCTTGCTATTAAATATCGGCTTTTGCTATCGCAAACCCGGGGCTGAATGGGGTGAAATAAACCGAATTTTGGTTAACCCCTTAAGTACTGTATGATGTGCCTTGTGTTTTTTTCTCTCTATAGCTTTTTCACTTCATCATATGAGGGCTTATTATTTGTCGGGCGAGTGATACTTTTATCGGCACATAAATATTATAATGTATCAATATTAGAGTTGATTTGAATAGTATTGGAAACATAGTTTCGAATACCTCGCTCCCATAGAAATGAATGGAAGCAGCCAAACAGCAAAGGGTTAAGCGTCGGCCGCGCTGGCTGCTTCCCTTCATTCTTATGGGAGCGAGGTATTCAAAACTATGTTTCCAATACTATTTGAATCAACTCTAATCAATATATTATATAACATTTTAGCTGTTCCCAGTTTGTCCATCTTTTAACCCCTTCCAGCAGCAGCCATTTTTTGCTTTTGTATTTTGCATGTTACCACGTTTTATGGGTCAGCACTGCGATACCGAATGTCTATAGGGGTCTGTCTATGGTCATGTGTAATAGAAGCCCAACAACGATAGGTGTGGGAGTCTTCAATAGGCTCCAGGCTCTTATAGTAATGGACAACTGCCCCCGAATGTTGGTGCGCATGCGCTGCTGCTCTTCAGATGCCGCGGTTGTATTTTATCCAAGGCATCTAAAAAGTGGCCCCTTCTGGATCTAGAGCCCTGGTGCAGGGGCCATTTGGTCACTTCTGGCACTAGGACCACAGTGCAGTTTCTACATCTACACACCCAATAGCTTTGCTCCTCTTTGATCAGTCTTCTCCTGGTCTTACGATATTCCAGAATATTCTACAGTCCTGGATCTGCAATAGATGATGGAATACAAGACTTGTATTGTGCACTGCACCTGATGGACCAGTCATGGATGAGTTCTGCCATTGGGGTGAACACTTTGTACATAAACCAGCCCGGCAGAGCAGAGACAGGAACCGTCTAATTGTATTAGGTATAAAGCACATTCTGCCGCATTTCATGAAAGCCAATTACCCGATAATTAAACTGCAGCAGAACGCGCCGTGCCCGGCCGCTCATTGGCCGCATCTGCTCTGCACTTTGCTATTTGCTGCCAGAAACTTAATTTAAAAACAAATTTTAAATGTCTGGATTTTTCAACAAAAATTATGTAATAGTCTAATCGAATGAAAATAAGCAGGATATAGCCGGCAGTGAGCAGGGGTGAGTATACCGTGGAGGTGCAGTATACAGCCGCTAGAGAACCGGGGTCTAGCCGTGGCTGGTCCCATAACAGGACATAACTATATATGTGTACTGTATAAAGATGCATAGTGGCCACTTTAGGTACTGCAATGTGGCCCCTTAGACTTCAATGGGGAGGCGCTGCAATACCTAAAGCCACCACTAAATATCGTATGGCAAGCAAGTGCCTGTACATTACCTGGAGCCACTCTGTCCTGCAGATCTAAAGTTGGATAGGCCATCAATTACCCCTTTAATTCTAGGCAGTCCTAATCGATAGCCAACCTGAGTGGTCTCTATGCAAGTGAAATACCAGTATATTGAATGTTATACGTAGGTAAGAGGTTTCCCAATACACCCGGCCAGTGCTGTAAGGGTTAAGCTACCTCCTTTATTATGTATCTAGAGCAAAGTAGAAAGAATTTTGATGGCTCTCGCGTCACCTATGCAAACACCGGATCTAGTACAGGAGTAAAAATGGCATAAATGCGGAAAATATATTACTTCTGGTCCCATGCACTCCTGAGTCAAATAGATGATGGAATGGCAGAAGTGCAAAAACTTATTCCGGCGGGTACAGCGTGTTCAACATGATCCTGTAACTCTCTGACAGCGAGCAGATGACTTGAAACTGGTGAGGAATTGAGTCGAAAAGTATAGGAAAAAGCTGCAGAACTGTCCAGGCTTATGGACTGATGATCTATGCCCAGGTATGGCAGGGATCCGGCAACAGGCACCCCTGCTGATCAGCTGATTGTGGAGCTGTTTGAAGCTCCACAAGCCTTTGCTGCAGAGTACTGTGTCCTCTTCACGGAAAACCAAGCACAGACCTGTGTTCTATAGTGGCTGTGCTTGGCAAACTTTATTGGGACTGAGCTGTGAACACCAGTCTCATACACCAGTGTTATACACCAGACTCAGAAACCAGTCTCAATCATCAGTCTCATACACCAGTTTTATACATCAGTCTCATACATCAGTCTCATACACCAGTCTCATACACCAGTCTCATACACCAGTCTCATACAGCAGTCTCATACAGAAGTCTCATACATCAGTCTCATACACCAGTCTCATACATCAGTCTCATACACCAGTCTCATACATCAGTCTCATACAGCAGTCTCATACATCAGTCTCATACAGCAGTCTCATACATCAGTCTCATACATCAGTCTCATACAGCAGTCTCATACAGCAGTCTCATACATCAGTCTCATACAGCAGTCTCATACATCAGTCTCATACAGCAGTCTCATACAGCAGTCTCATACATCAGTCTCATACATCAGTCTCATACACCAGTCTCATACATCAGTCTCATACACCAGTCTCATACATCAGTCTCATACATCAGTCTCATACACCAGTCTCATACATCAGTCTCATACACCAGTCTCATACAGCAGTCTCATACATCAGTCTCATACATCAGTCTCATACACCAGTCTCATACATCAGACTCATACACAAGTCTCATACATCAGTCTCATACACCAGTCTCATACATCAGTCTCATACACCAGTCTCATACATCAGTCTCATACACCAGTCTCATACACCAGTCTCATGCACCAGTCTCATACATCAGTCTCATACACCAGTCTCATACATCAGTCTCATACACCAGTCTCATACATCAGTCTCATACATCAGTCTCATACACCAGTCTCATACATCAGTCTCATACACCAGTCTCATACACCAGTCTCATACATCAGTCTCATACATCAGTCTCATACACCAGTCTCATACATCAGTCTCATACACCAGTCTCATACATCAGTCTCATACATCAGTCTCATACACCAGTCTCATATATGTCTCATACACCAGTCTCATACACCAGTCTCATACACCAGTCTCATACACCAGTCTCATACATCAGTCTCATACATCAGTCTCATACAGCAGTCTCATACATCAGTCTCATACATCAGTCTCATACAGCAGTCTCATACATCAGTCTCATACATCAGTCTCATACACCAGTCTCATATATGTCTCATACACCAGTCTCATACACCAGTCTCATACACCAGTCTCATACATCAGTCTCATACATCAGTCTCATACAGCAGTCTCATACATCAGTCTCATACAGCAGTCTCATACACCAGTCTCATACATCAGTCTCATACACCAGTCTCATATATGTCTCATACACCAGTCTCATACACCAGTCTCATACATCAGTCTCATACATCAGTCTCATACATCAGTCTCATACACCAGTCTCATACATCAGTCTCATACACCAGTCTCATACACCAGTCTCATACATCAGTCTCATACATCAGTCTCATACAGCAGTCTCATACATCAGTCTCATACATCAGTCTCATACAGCAGTCTCATACATCAGTCTCATACATCAGTCTCATACACCAGTCTCATACATCAGTCTCATACACCAGTCTCATATATGTCTCATACACCAGTCTCATACACCAGTCTCATACATCAGTCTCATACATCAGTCTCATACAGCAGTCTCATACATCAGTCTCATACAGCAGTCTCATACAGCAGTCTCATACATCAGTCTCATACACCAGTCTCATATATGTCTCATACACCAGTCTCATACACCAGTCTCATACATCAGTCTCATACATCAGTCTCATACAGCAGTCTCATACATCAGTCTCATACAGCAGTCTCATACACCAGTCTCATACATCAGTCTCATACACCAGTCTCATATATGTCTCATACACCAGTCTCATACATCAGTCTCATACATCAGTCTCATACACCAGTCTCATACATCAGTCTCATACACCAGTCTCATACATCAGTCTCATACATCAGTCTCATACACCAGTCTCATACAGCAGTCTCATACATCAGTCTCATACAGCAGTCTCATACACCAGTCTCATACATCAGTCTCATACATCAGTCTCATACATCAGTCTCATACAGCAGTCTCATACATCAGTCTCATACAGCAGTCTCATACACCAGTCTCATACATCAGTCTCATACACCAGTCTCATATATGTCTCATACACCAGTCTCATACATCAGTCTCATACATCAGTCTCATACACCAGTCTCATACATCAGTCTCATACACCAGTCTCATACATCAGTCTCATACATCAGTCTCATACATCAGTCTCATACATCAGTCTCATACACCAGTCTCATATATGTCTCATACACCAGTCTCATACATCAGTCTCATACACCAGTCTCATACATCAGTCTCATACATCAGTCTCATACAGCAGTCTCATACATCAGTCTCATACACCAGTCTCATACATCAGTCTCATACAGCAGTCTCATACATCAGTCTCATACATCAGTCTCATACACCAGTCTCATACACCAGTCTCATATATGTCTCATACACCAGTCTCATACACCAGTCTCATACACCAGTCTCATACATCAGTCTCATACATCAGTCTCATACAGCAGTCTCATACATCAGTCTCATACAGCAGTCTCATACACCAGTCTCATACATCAGTCTCATACACCAGTCTCATATGTCTCATACACCAGTCTCATACACCAGTCTCATACATCAGTCTCATACATCAGTCTCATACACCAGTCTCATACACCAGTCTCATACATCAGTCTCATACACCAGTCTCATACACCAGTCTCATACATCAGTCTCATACAGCAGTCTCATACACCAGTCTCATACAGCAGTCTCATACATCAGTCTCATACATCAGTCTCATACACCAGTCTCATACATCAGTCTCATACACCAGTCTCATATATGTCTCATACATCAGTCTAATACACCAGTCTCATACACCAGTCTCATACATCAGTCTCATACATCAGTCTCATACACCAGTCTCATACATCAGTCTCATACATCAGTCTCATACACCAGTCTCATACATCAGTCTCATACAGCAGTCTCATACATCAGTCTCATACACCAGTCTCATACATCAGTCTCATACACCAGTCTCATATATGTCTCATACACCAGTCTCATACACCAGTCTCATACATCAGTCTCATACACCAGTCTCATATATGTCTCATACACCAGTCTCATACACCAGTCTCATACATCAGTCTCATACAGCAGTCTCATACATCAGTCTCATACATCAGTCTCATACACCAGTCTCATACATCAGTCTCATACATCAGTCTCATACACCAGTCTCATACATCAGTCTCATACACCAGTCTCATACATCAGTCTCATACACCAGTCTCATACATCAGTCTCATACATCAGTCTCATACACCAGTCTCATACATCAGTCTCATACACCAGTCTCATACATCAGTCTCATACACCAGTCTCATACATCAGTCTCATACACCAGTCTCATATATGTCTCATACACCAGTCTCATACACCAGTCTCATACATCAGTCTCATACATCAGTCTCATACAGCAGTCTCATACATCAGTCTCATACACCAGTCTCATACATCAGTCTCATACACCAGTCTCATACATCAGTCTCATACATCAGTCTCATACACCAGTCTCATACATCAGTCTCATACATCAGTCTCATACAGCAGTCTCATACATCAGTCTCATACATCAGTCTCATACACCAGTCTCATACATCAGTCTCATACACCAGTCTCATACAGCAGTCTCATACATCAGTCTCATACATCAGTCTCATACACCAGTCTCATACATCAGTCTCATACACCAGTCTCATACAGCAGTCTCATACATCAGTCTAATACACCAGTCTCATACACCAGTCTCATACATCAGTCTCATACATCAGTCTCATACACCAGTCTCATACATCAGTCTCATACATCAGTCTCATACACCAGTCTCATATATCAGTCTCATACAGCAGTCTCATACATCAGTCTCATACATCAGTCTCATACACCAGTCTCATACACCAGTCTCATATATGTCTCATACACCAGTCTCATACACCAGTCTCATACACCAGTCTCATACATCAGTCTCATACATCAGTCTCATACAGCAGTCTCATACATCAGTCTCATACATCAGTCTCATACACCAGTGTCATACATCAGTCTCATACATCAGTCTCATACAGCAGTCTCATACATCAGTCTCATACACCAGTCTCATACATCAGTCTCATACACCAGTCTCATACACCAGTCTCATACACCAGTCTCATACATCTTGAATATGGCCCATATGATGGCTGCATGAAGGGGAAATATACGCCCTGTACAGGATTTTTGGTGCCATGTCACTGTCCATAGAAGAGAACAACCATTTACTTACCTTAGGGGTCAATTCTACAATGACTTTGTCGGACTGGTGTAAGTTATCGTGACTGACAGCTCCATCCACCATTCGTCATCCCCACATCATACCCACCCAGTGTTGGATTGGCCCACCACAATGTCATGGGATCCTCCCAGGTTTTAACACAAAAATGGCCCAGCATAAGGCACCTACATTTAAAGGTACCATGGTCGATGTCCTAGGGGTTGTTGGAAGAAGAACCCCAGAATCATTTTGACGGGAAATAACAGAATTGTATTTATTTTAGGGCCGTTGAGCCGTTAAATCAGAAAAGTAAATCAGAGAGAAAACTTGTGCGCCCTTCTTCAGGCTCGGCCTTGTGAATACTCCTCATCTTCTTCTTTCGGTCTAATTCCTTCAAGTCCTGAATCTTCTGAAGACGACGATCACTTTGATGATAATTCAATCTCATTTCCGAAATGAGCTTCTTACGGATTCATTTTATTTACTCATTTGCTCAATGAAAAGTCAATTTAGGTTGAGATGAAAACAGAGTTTATTGTCGTCTGTAACGCCGTACGAGCCTTGCCAAATATCAGAATAAGGCCATGTTCACACCACTGTGATGAAAAACTGAGGTAACTCTTTCAAATCTGCGCCAAATTCCGCCATGTGAACATACGCCTAGGGAGTGCGGCTGCAGAATCAGGCTATACAGGGATTATGTGTAGTCTGTAAGCATGGAAACACATAGTTCTGCATAGGAGCTGGGGAACAGTTACCTAATGTATAAATGTAGATGTTCCATTACATGTATATCATGTAGCGCACATACAGACCTATAGATGACAGCGTGCCGTGCTGCTCAGATGATGGAATAACATGCGATGGATACAGATGAGTCTATATTTTGGGCTGTGTATATATCGGTGAGGCAGCCGGACAGGACGGGGGGAGCGAGCGCTGCAATCACTCATATTAATGAACTGTGATTGGATTCCCTGAAGACATCGATGAACAATCCCGGATTCTACATTAACCCGTTTGGTGCCGATCTTATTCCCATTTCCTGTAGATTCTGTCAATTCTTATAATTGATGAGTGATTGGTTATTTTGCGGCCGCAAAATAACGCAGCGTATACGATCCAGGCTCCCATTGAAATCAATGGGAGCTTTTACGGCGCTCAAAGTCTCACACGCCGTCTACGTGTCACATCACACTGCACGTTACTCCATGTGAATAGACCCTTACTATACTTTATATTTATTGTTCTATAATTTACATTGGGGCTTAGATAGAGATATTAGAGGTGAGTGCGGGTCTGATGACAACTGAGGGTAATGGCATACCTCCCAACTGAAGAACCGAAAGAGGGACAACATGTGTAAATTTAGCCCCACCCACTTTTGTGTTGACTCCGCCCATTCTCATTAATTTTTCATGCGCCTCATGTCCCTCCATCTCTGCCCCCAGATTCATGTCCCTCCATCTCTGCCCCCAGATTCATGTCCCTCCATCTCTGCCCCCAGATTCATGTCCCCCCATCTCTGCCCCCAGATTCATGTCCCCACATCTCTGTCCCCAGATTCATGTCCCCCCATCTCTGCCCCCAGATTCATGTCCCCCCCATCTCTGCCCCCAGATTCATGTCCCTCCATCTCTGCCCCCAGATTCATGTCCCCCATCTCTGCCCCAGTTTCATGTCCCCCCATCTCTGCCCCCAGATTCATGTCCCCTCCATCTCTGCCTCCAGATTCATGTCCCCCCATCTCTGCCCCCAGATTCATGTCCCTCATGTCTGCCCCCAGATTCATGTCCTCCATCTCTGCCCCCAGATTCATGTCCCCCCATCTCTGCCCCCAGATTCATGTCCCCTCATCTCTGCCCCCAGATTCATGTCCCTCCATCTCTGCCCCCAGATTCATGTCCCCCCATCTCTGCCCCCAGATTCATGTCCCCCCATCTCTGCCCCCAGATTCATGTCCCCACATCTCTGCCCCCAGATTCATGTCCCCACATCTCTGCCCCCAGTGTCATGCCGTCCTCTCCTTCATCTGCCCCCAGTTTCACGTTCCACCTCCACATTACACTTACCTTCTCCTCGTTACCCCGCCGCTCTCTGCGCGCCTCTCTCTCTCACACACAGTTGTAGACTCAATGTGACGTCATCACATCGCGTCTACACAGCCAGTAGGCGGCGTGCAGCGGCCAAGCAAGGAGCTGAACTGTGACAGCTCCTCGCTTCAGCCGCGTATGTGTTCAACTCAGATCTGCGTCCTCTGGACGCAGATCTGAGTTGAGATCGGGACATACCTCCCTCCAACCGGGACCACAGGACACGTCACCGAAATCGTGAATGTCCCGCAGAAATTGGGACGGTTGGGAGGTATGTGGGCGTAAACAAGAATTCAAAGAAATAGTTGATGGAAAGAGAGAGGGGCCATTTCATATAACCTTTGTTGTCCGGTGAGCGCCCCCTGCTGTGGAACATCCTGCAGTAGATAAATCATGGCTGTGTACAGCATGGCGGGGTGCAGGCAGGTAGTTGGAGCAATCTGTGATTTCCGTCCACACCTGCACATTATTCTCATTACTGTAATTACTAAATGACACCTAAAAGTGATTCAGAATGTATCGGAGTCTCATCAGCCGATCCTCCAATCACTCCACAACCAACAGCGAAACCGCTGCCAGCTCCAGTCCCGCAGTACACTCCGTAAGCCTATCATCCTACAAATGTAACCCTTTATGTGCAATGTTGGGGGTCACCAATTTTTTTAAAAAAATTCAGTTTCAAGTCTCAAAATAATAAAATAAGAATTTTTGCCAACCTTGTTCTCCAGACACCTACTCTATGTCCGTGTCCTTCGCTGTTTTGCTGCAGTCTGCCAGTACACGGGGTCTCCTTATCTAATGGAGTATTTTTGTTGTCAAGGAGATGCCTCTATTTATATCTGGTCTGGGGTTTTCGTGTCCTTGGTAAAATAAAACACTGCACTGACAAGCGCTGAAATGGATTTGTACAGCCTAGCGCTTCATTACGGTCTCCGAAGTCTCTGGACCAGAGTCCTACAAATTTTTACCACTTCATTTTTTCCTAGATTATAGCAATAGCCATCGAAACCAGAGAATGTCCGAGTACGGAGCGGACATCTGTACAGGCAGCGTACGGGCATCCGAAATAGGTTCAAAATTACCTAAAAAGGATAGAAATGACCAAATTCCGTACCAATATTATTCTTACCACAGTTTCAAAAATTGTTCTAAAATATTTAGCTAAAAAATAGAATTTTTTTTTTTTAGGGCTTCTATACCACTTTTATGTCTTGCTTTACTTCATCTATAACATGATCCGAAGGGGCCAGAAACATAAAAAAAAAACATTACTCACCTCTCCCGGGCCTCAGTTTCTAGCGTTGACAGTTCAGGTTTTTAGTTTACAGGTCTCCCGCCCGTTTCATTCAGAGAGTCTCGTGCTATTTGTGAAGAGGCCACCACTAAGACCTGTGAATGGCTGCTGCAGTCATCTAGCACAAATGGGATGTCACTGGTGACGTCAGTCATGGCACCTGTGTACAGACCAGTGATGTTGCCGCCACTGGCCCAAGGAGAGGTGAGTAATGTTTGAGTGAGGTGATGGCCAATTTGATTGAACTGGACCTCGGATGGATCATACAAGAGGTGCCGGTCTAGGGGGTTACGTTCAACTTTGAACTAATTTATTCAGACCAAATCAACATGGCGGCCAATTTAATGTACTTTTCACAAATTCTTTAATTCTAGTTCTATGGAGACTGTAATTTTTTTCGATTGTTAACCCTTCCAAACTCCATTGTATTTTCTGTGGGTTCTAAAATCAGCTTCAGGGTTCGGTTAAATTAGTTGCCTGGGCTATGACATTGATGGCCTATTCTTAGTCAAAGCCTTCTAGTATCTGTTGGTGGATCCAATGCCTATGGCCCATGGCACTCGGTAGTACTAAGAAACCTTGACGTTCTTACTGATCAAAGGCTAGGCTATCAATGGTTTAGTCCTGAAAAATTCGTTAGAGGTCTACTTGTCTGAATTACCTTAGTGTAGAAAATCAATCCAATACCATATAAATATTAAAAAATAAAAAAAATGAAAAAAAAATCAATCTAATACTGTAAAGAAAAAAAAACAATTGAATACCGTATATGTAAAAAAAAATGAAAAAAATCAATCCAATATCATATAAATATATATAAAAAACTATAAATGAAAAAAAAAATCAATCCAATATCGGATAAATACATAAAAAAAACTAAAAATGAAAAAAAATAATCAATCCAATATCGTATAAATATAAAAAAATAAAAAAAATAAAAATGGAAAAAAATAAATCCAATATTATATAAATATAAATTTTTTTAAAAAAAATTCAATCTAATACTGTATATAAAAAAAATCAATCCAATACCATATATATATATATATATATATATATATATATATATATATATATATATACAGTCCTATGAAAAAGTTTGGGCACCCCTATTAATCTTAATCATTTTTAGTTCTAAATATTTTGGTGTTTATAACAGCCATTTCAGTTTGATATATCTAATAACTGATGGACACAGTAATATTTCAGGATTGAAATGAGGTTTATTGTACTAACAGAAAATGTGCAATATGCATTAAACCAAAATTTGACCGGTGCAAAAGTATGGGCACCTCAACAGAAAAGTGACATTAATATTTAGTAGATCCTCCTTTTGCAAAGATAACAGCCTCTAGTCGCTTCCTGTAGCTTTTAATCAGTTCCTGGATCCTGGATAAAGGTATTTTGGACAAACAATTCAAGTTCAGTTAAGTTAGATGGTCGCCGAGCATGGACAGCCCGCTTCAAATCATCCCACAGATGTTCAATGATATTCAGGTCTGGGGACTGGGATGGCCATTCCAGAACATTGTCATTGTTCCTCTGCATGAATGCCTGAGGATTTGGAGCGGTGTTTTGGATCATTGTCTTGCTGAAATATCCATCCCCGGCGTAACTTCAACTTCGTCACTGATTCTTGAACATTATTCTCAAGAATCTGCTGATACTGAGTGGAATCTATGCGACTCTCAACTTTAACAAGATTCCCGATGCCGGCATTGGCCACACAGCCCCAAAGCATGATGGAACCTCCACCAAATATTACAGTGGGTAGCATGTGTTTTTCTTGGAATGCTGTTTCTTTTTGGACGCCATGCATAACGCCTTTTTTTATAACCAAACAACTCAATTTTTGTTTCCAAAATGAAGCTGCCTTGTCTAAATGTGCTTTTTCATACCTCAGGCAACTCTATTTGTGGCGTACGTGCAGAAACGGCTTCTTTCTCATCACTCTCCCATACAGCTTCTATTTGTGCAAAGTGCGCTGTATAGTTGACCGATGCACAGTGACACCATCTGCAGCAAGATGATGCTGCAGCTCTTTGGAGGTGGTCTGTGGATTGTCCTTGACTGTTCTCACCATTCTTCTTCTCTGCCTTTCTGATATTTTTCTTGGCCTGCCACTTCTGGGCTTAACAAGAACTGTCCCTGTGGTCTTCCATTTCCTTACTATGTTCCTCACAGTGGAAACTGACAGGTTAAATCTCTGAGACAACTTTTTGTATCCATCCCCTGAACAACTATGTTGAACAATCTTTGTTTTCAGATCATTTGAGAGTTGTTTTGAGTAGCCCATGATGCCGCTCTTCAGAGGAGATTCAAATAGGAGATCAACTTGCAATTGGCCACCTTAAATACCTTTTCTTATGATTGGATACATCTGGCTATGAAGTTCAAAGCTCACTGAGGTTACAAAACCAATTTTGTGCTTCAGTAAGTCAGTAAAAAGTAGTTAGGGGAATTCAAATCAATAAAATGATAAGGGTGCCCATACTTTTGCACCGGTCAAATTTTGGTTTAATGCATATTGCACATTTTCTGTTAGTACAATAAACCTCATTTCAATCCTGAAATATTACTGTGTCCATCAGTTATTAGATATATCAAACTGAAATGGCTGTTGCAAACACCAAAATATTTAGAACAAAAAATGATTAAGATTAATAGGGGTGCCCAAACTTTTTCATAGGACTGTGTATGTATATATATATATATATATAATTTAAAAAAATCAAGCCAATATCGTATAAATATATAAAAAAAAAATAAGAATGAAAAAAAATCAATCCAATATCGTATAAATATAAAAAATAAATAAATAAAAATGAAAAAAATCAATTCAATAGCGTATAAATATAAAGAAATAAAAAAATCCAAATGAAAAAAAAATCAATCCAATATCGTATAAATATATACAAAAAAGAAAAACAATCAATCCAATATTGTATAAATATAAAAAAAATAAAAAAAAATAAAAATGAAAAAAAAATCTATCCAATATCGTATAAATATAAAAAAAATAAAAAAAATAAGAATGAAAAAAAATCAATCCAATATTGTATAAATATAAAAAAAATAAACAGAGAAAAAACTGAAAAAAATAAATCCATTTTTTATTATTCCTAGAGTAAACATCAGCTTTATGGGTCATATACTGTATAATTATAATTTTCTTCTTTTTTTAAAAAAAAAAAAATAAAAATCTTTTTTTCTGGCTATGCTAATTTTTTTCCTTTTTTTTTTTTAATGATTGCGTTCTTTGCTTTAACCTTTCTCCCCAAGCTCATTGACATTTGCTTTCTCTCCTTTACTTGCTCGTCTCTCTCGTATTCCTTCGCTGGCTGATAATCGATTGTGTCACTATTATTCTCCCCGATTTCATGTCATAATGAGGCCGGAATATTTAGATCTTCTTTTGACCAAGTTTCTCGGTGACATTTTAATGATTTTCATATAAATTAATACGCTTGACCTTCTAGACACAATATGATAATAATAAACTTTGCCCTTGAGCTTTAAGAAGTTGTAAGAGGCGATCAATGGAAAATGTCGTACATTATAATTACAGGCTCGGGCCTACGGAGATTTGGAAATTGAATGGGCCCTGGGACAAAGAGACGTCACGTGACAATGTTTCATCTTACAAAGCTGATACAGACCAAGACAAGCGAGCCGAATCTCTATTATAGACATTTATGGCATCTACAGAACATGTACCGGAGAGGTGTAACGTAAAGCCTCTGGGCCCTAATGTGAAATTTGTACCAGGTCCCCCAAATTTAAAGTTTATAGGCCCAGATTTGACTTTCCCCTCTGCACCCCTTCATGTTATGACCCTGGTCAACAAACGCACCTCTATCCAGATCAGGATTCTTTTGACCCATTTCTAGCCTGATTTAACCCCTCAAAGTAGACCTTTCATCACCTCCACCAACTGCAACTCTTTGCATCCTTCAATAGTCACTTCTCCTTGATTCCGGCAAAGTTGGAATTTTTTCTCTAGCCCCCACCATTCCTGAGCAATCCCTGTTGTTAATTTCAGCACCCAATATGCTAATTAGGCTTTCTACTGTCAGGTGGGCTTTCCCTGACTATCTTCTCCAGTACAAGACCGCCCACCTGACAGATCCTAATTAGATTAGTGGCTGCTAAAACTAACAGCACTGATTGCTCAGGAATGCTGGGAGCTAGAGAAAAAATTCCAACTGTACCAGAATAAGTGGAGCAGCAGCTATTGTGTAACACTCAGGAGGGCCAGGACTGATATCATGGGGAATATGTCAGATGTGGCTTGGGCTGGATGCCAAGTGTGTACAAAGCCTCCTTTTTGATGTCCCCGACTACCCACCCCCACGTGGTACCTGACAATGACAACAGACAACCAGGTCTCGGAGGTAGTCGTTGCTCTTTTACTAGCAGGACAAGGTAATATAAATGTACATATGGAGTAATTCTTCACATACAATACAGTGATCCTTGCAGGCAGTGTCCAGTTAGCAGGTGATGGAGCTTGGAGCAGGAAATTGCTTGGGTAGTTAAACTTGTATATACTTGTAAAGATAGCCTGTATCCAGGGGGTTAGTCCTCAACAAACTGGGTACACGTATGTAGGAGAGGAAATAGGGGTGTCGACAGCGGAAGACTAGCTATGGGCTCCTTAAATATAGATTTGTCCCAAAGACTTACTTGCAGAGAGATACGTGCAGAGGTCCCAGATGAGATGGATAGCAGGTCAGCATACTTTAGTACTTGCAGACTTGGAGCTTCAGAGGAAAACACTCTCTGATGAGAATCTTGAGCACAGAGGAAAATACATCTCTGGTTGAAGTGCCCTGATGCTTGGCTGCCATTTTCAACTCCACATGTGTAGATCTCTTCACACCAAAGAACAAAAGACCACAGGGTTTCCAACCCCCACTCTCTAGAGAGGCTGTAACTCAACTCCCCCTCCAGGCCAATCAAAGGGGGCTTCATTGGTTCTGAAGGTCACCTGATCATACTGGACACTCCTTTACATTAGCATACTAGGATGATGCAATCACAGACATAAATTCCAATGGAAAGTATAGGCAGGTGCAGTTCACAAAACATCCACAAGATGGTGCATTAATAGACCCCTAGGTGTGCTGGCTTCGGTGAAATAGAAATACTGTTAAATATATAGGAAGGAAGGGGGAGAAACCTCTTTAACTTATATGCAAATGTCCATACCATCTCGGTATGCAAGGACTATTAAAGGGAATGGGCACGAGCAGTACCGGGACATTACAATTGAAGGATGCAAAGAGTTGCAGTTGGTGGAGGTGGTGATAGATCCTGTATATACTAGGCAGGCCATGAGTCAAGGGAGTCCTGTTCTGGAGAACGGAGCATCTGGAAGTGGTTAAATAACCACTTTTCAATCTGAATCTTCCCCCTCTTGGTGAAGCATCATGTAAATAACAGGAACTGATCTGACATAGAGTTTCCCTTCATCTTCAAATAAAAACATAATTTGCCCCTGCTGACTTGTATATTATATATATAAATCTTTCTATACATTATTAAAGGAAACCTGTCCAGTTCTCCTGTGTGCCTGATATGCAGACAGCATTTTATAGAGCAGGAGGGTCGAGCAGATTGATATCTAGATTCAGTAGTACTTGGCCCACTCTAGGCTTAAGAGTCCAGTGGGCGGTAGCTCACAGTGATTGAAGGGTGCAATGGTGCAGGTGCGGCTGCCAATCACTGAGTCGTTTGGTTCGGTCCTCATACTGTAGATCTACTTTAGCTATGATTGACAGGAGACGACAATATACATGTCAATCATAGCACAGAAGGAGGGATAGAAGAACCGGGTGCTGCAAAGCATAGCTTAAAGTTCACTAGGGACTCCCGTTAAAGGGATTATCTGGGGAGTAATAGAGTTTATCACTAAATTCCCTGAACTAGTTATTAATAATGTTGTACACCCCATCCCCCGGAGGCCCATTCAATACTTTTGTGGAGGGCAGCTGAGGAGGATGGAATTTTTGCTGCTCTGTCTCCCTGCAGTTGCATAAGGTCTATGACATCACCAAATCCCCCACCAGACCTGGGCCATAGGTAGAATGGAATTGGTTATGTGACCATGAGTCAGAACAGCTGTAAGGGAGACAAGAACGAGAGCTCCGGCCTCCCCTGCAGCCCTCCACAATAGTAATGAATGGGGATACACGGACCAGAGGTTATCTAGGGGTTAATACAGTTAATCAGTACATTCCCTGCATTAGTTAAGCTTTATTACTAATGTTGTAGACCCTGTTCCCCAGAGCCCCATTCATAACTTTTGTAGAGGGCAGCTGGGGAGACCGGAACTTTCACTCCTCTGTTTCCCTGCAGTTGCTCAAGCTCAGTGACATCACCAAATCCCCCCCAGACCTGGGCCATAGGTCCATCCAGTGGAATAGATTTAGTTATGCGACCATGAGTCAGAACAGCTGTAGGGGAGACAAGAACGAGAGCCTCCCCTGCAGCCCTCCACTATAGTAATGAATGGGGCTCCATGGACCAGGGTTTATCTGGGGAGTGATACAGTTTATCAGTATATTTCCTGCACTAGTTAAGCTTTATTACTAATGTTGTACACCCCATCTCCCAGCGCCCCATTCATTACTTTTGTGGAGGGCAGCTGTGGAGGCCGGAACTTTCACTCCTCTGTTTCCCACCAGTTGCTTGAGCTCTGTGACATCACTAAATCCCCACAGACTTGGGCCATAGGTCCATCCAGTAGAATGGATTTGGTTATGTGACCATGAGTCAGAACAGCTGTAAGGGAGACAAGAACGAGGGCTCCGGCCTCCCCTGCAGCACTCCACTATAGTAATGAATGGGGCTCCATGGACCAGGGTGTACATGAGTATTGCAGCCTAACCAGTGCAGTTTTATTGCTCCCCAGATATCACCTTTAAAATGTGTTCATATATTTCAGAATTTCAGGCTTTCCCAGTATTTAAGGTAGTCAATTCACTAATCTGTTTGTCAGAACCTTCTCACTGCAAAATCCGATGTGACAGCCCGGCCGGCGCTCGCTGTGTTATTTATGAGGTTGCCAAAAATAACTTTTTTATTGATCAAGGTCAATTATATGAATCTGGTTGAACGACTAAATGGCATGTAACACGATAAACAAGAGGCGTCTCCGCGCATCCCAGATGGATTTACATATCAGCGGGGCGGCTGTCATTTTTTCTACCTTTGAAACTATGTGACAGGCAGAACGTAATTCTGATGAATATTGTGACTTGCCTCGTGAACGTTCGCCTTCCTAACGCGATTTCATTTAATCAGACGTCATAGCCAGAGGTGAATGGGTTAATAAAGTCTCTTCAATGCATTTCTTCAATAATCCTAAGGAGTCCTAAGTTATTAATAGGCTGCAACTATGTTTCTATTGCTCCTATGTATTAAAAATTAAATGGAACTACTGTATATACCGTATGTATATACTCAAGTATAAGCCGAGTTTTTCAGCATAGTTTTTGTGCTGTAAAAGCCCCTCTCGGCTTATACTCGAGTCAAGCGGCAAGACGCTTGTGGCAAGACCCCTGTGGGCGGCCGCTGGAGAAGCGCTGCTGCCGATAGGTGAGTGGTGAAGCAGTGCTGTCTCCAGGACTGCGCCAAGATGTTTCCAAGGAAAATGTTCGTTCTTGTACCGTGTTAGCCAGTGGGTTGGAAATATAAAAAAACAAAAAAACTTGATAGTCTTGAGTAGTTGATACCTTTTTAATGGCTAACTCATAATGATAACAAATTACTGACGTTTCGGAACCTATTGGGTCCTTTATCAAGATGTTTTCAAGGCAGAGAAGATTAGAGATGAGCGAGTAGTATTCGATTGAGTAGGTATTCGATCAAATACTACGGTATTCGAAATACTTGTACTCGATCGAGTACCACTCGCTATTCGAATGTAAAAGTTTGATGCAGAACCAGCATTGATTGGCAGAATGCTATACAGTCAGCCAATCAACGCTGGTTCTTCTCCTACCTTTAGAAGTCTCCTTGCAGCTTCCCCGCGGCGTCTTCCGGCTCTGAATTCACTCTGCCAGGCATCGGGCTGGGCCTGCTTGTAGTGCGGGCATGCGCAGTCGGCTCTGCCCAGGCCCGATGCCTGGCAGAGTGAATTCAGAGCCGGAAGATGCCGCGGGGCGCTGCACGGAGAAGACTTCTCGGAGGATCCAACCCGACCCTCACTCGTGGACTTGGTAAGTATAATTTGATCAAACGTTGCCTACCCCTGAAACGAGCATTTTCCCCCCATAGAGTATAATAGGGTTCGATATTCGATTCGAGTAGTCGAATATTGAGGGGCTACTCGAAACGAATATCGAACCTCGGACATTTCACTGTTCGCTCATCTCTAGAGAAGATGCTCTGCAAACATCTTGGGGTGGTCCTGGAGACAGCGCTGCCAGCATCGGGCCTCCGCTCATGTTTTACTCACCTATCCGGGATTCGATGTTACTCCTAGCTGGCTTCGGGCCTATATGGTAATGTTCCAGACGTCACGTCATTGCTAGCAGTACCATATAGCCCCAAAGCCTGTGCTAGCAGTACTATATAGGCCCGAAGCCTGTGCTAGCAGTACTATATAGGCCCGAAGCCTGTGCTAGCAGTACTATATAGGCCCGAATCCTGTGCTAGTAGTACTATATAAAGGCCCAAAGCCTGTGCTAGCAGTACTATATAGGCCCGAAGCCTGTGCTAGCAGTACTATATAGGCCCGAATCCTGTGCTAGTAGTACTATATAAAGGCCCGAAGCCTGTGCTAGCAGTACTATATAGGCCCGAATCCTGTGCTAGTAGTACTATATAAAGGCCCGAAGTCTGTGCTAGCAGTACTATATAGGCCCGAAGCCTGTGCTAGCAGTTCTATATAGGCCAAAAACCTGTGCTAGCAGTACTATATAGGCCCGAAGCCTGTGTTAGTAGTAATTCATACCTCCCAACTGTCCCGATTTCCGCGGGACAGTCACGATTTGGGTGACATGTCCCGCGGTCCCGGTCAGCTCCTCGCTTCAGCCGCATGTGTCAGCGAGAGAGACACACAGCGGCGACGCGAGCAGCTTCAGCCGCATATGTGTCAGGGAGAGACGCGGGTAGCAGCGAAGCGAGGAGCTGACCTGTGTCAGCTCCTTCCTTCAGCCGCATGTGTCAGCGAGAGAGGCGGGCAGAGAGCGGCGAGGGAGCGGAGGAGAAGGTAAGTTTAATGTGGAGGTGGAACGTGAATCTGGGGGCAGATGAAGGAGAGGACGGTATGACAGTGGGGGCAGAGATGGAGAGGACGGCATGACACTGGGGGCAGAGATGTGGGGACATGAATCTGGGGGCAGAGATGGAGGGACATGAATCTGGGGGCAGAGATGGAGGGACATGAATCTGGGGGCAGAGATGGAGGGACATGAATCTGGGGGCAGAGATGGGGGACATGAATCTGGGGGAAGAGATGGAGGGACATGAATCTGGGGGCAGAGATGGAGGGACATGAATCTGGGTGCAGAGATGTGGGGACATGAATCTGGGGGAAGAGATGGGGGACATGAATCTGGGGGCAGAGATGGAGGGACATGAATCTGGGGGCAGAGATGGAGGGACATGAATCTGGGTGCAGAGATGTGGGGACATGAATCTGGGGGCAGAGATTGAGGAACATGAATCTGGGGGCAGAGATGGAGAGGACATGAATCTGGGGGCAGATGAAGGGTGTATATGAAACTGGGGGAGAGATAGAGGGGGGACATATAATTTACGGGTGACTGTAGGAGGATTATACTGTGTGCGGGCACATGAAAAATTAACGAGTGGGTGGAGTCAACACAAAAGTGGGCGGGGCTAAATTTGTTGCGGCGCGCATAGCGCACCGCACATTTTGTCCCTCTTTCGGTTCTTCAAAAGTTGGGAGGTATGGTAATAGCCTGTATGGCTTTGGGCCTGTATGGCAACAGGATGTTATTGCTAGCACAGCTTGGGCCTATATGGTAATATCTCAGACCACATGACGTCTGGGACATTATCATACAGGCCCAAAGCCTGCTAGGATTAACATGAGCACAATCAGAATGTCATGCATTTTCCCCCCTCGGATTATACTCGAGTCAATAAGTTTTCCCAGTTTTTTGTGGTAAAATTAGGAGGGGGTCGGCTTATATTCAGGTCGACTTATACTCGAGTATATCCGGTACATTCTGACACTTTATTTCTATCACTCCAGTGTGGACCGATGAAGGGTTGGACTGAGGTTCCTTGGTCTCACCCGCCAACAACCCCTTGGAAACAGACTGTATTATCTTGGAATTTAGGCATCCTCTGCTGGACCACCATTGTGTTATAGCCAGGACCCAGCAGTGGTGGTCTGATACTCTGGTGGCCTAGTCTGACACTGGACCTATGTGTCCCCATGTTATTGAGTCTACAGTCATGTGCGACTTCTTACTAACATGCAAACAGCAGAAAAAAGTGCAGACGGAACACAAGACCGTGGGATCTGACTACATGGGTTGTATAGTAGTCTATTTCCATGGAGACACATAGGTCTGTATTTGGAACGTTGCAAAATTTTTCTAAGATGCAACAGCGATACAATAGAAATTGTTGCCATAGTATGCATATGCTTTCTAATATTGATGGCCTGTCCTTAGGATATTAACTCTATGGGGGTCTGACAGCTGGGACCCTTGCAGATCAGAGTAAAGTTTACATGCTGAGAGCCACGCTGCTCACTTCCCATACAAAATATAGGGCTTAGGAACTGCAGCCTTGTCCCATTCAAGTCCATGGGGCAGCGCAGAAATTCCTAAACTTGTCACTATACATTGCAGTGTGTAGGAGCTGCTCTGTCCTGGAGCCGCTGATCTGATGGGGTCCCTGGCAATAACCTATTTTAAGGATAAGCCATCATTATTAGAAAGTGGAGAACCCCTTTAAGCCATAATAAAGGAGATTAGAGCTGTTTCTGGACAAGAGTAACGATGACATTTCCAAATGTAGCAAAGCAGTCATTGTAGCGAATCGTCCATATATCTCAGATTCTAGGAAATATTCAAAGACCGAGAATTCCAGCAACAAAAAACTTTAGCGACTAAAAACATAACGAATACCTCTGGGAAACCGAGACGTACCAAGCCGCCTGCAACAAAGCAGCGATGACTCACGACGAGACAACACAGAGAACTTTGGGTCACGCTATTACATTTACCAAGAACAATACAAAGGGTTTTAGAATTTGCACTTCCCTCTTAAATACTGTTACAGGTTGTCGGCCTCAGGGATTTGGGGTTTTCTTTACCCTCCAAAATTTTACATGAGAATATAAGTAATTATGTCTAGTCCTCCTGGAAGTCGTATAGAAGAAGAATCACGTAAAGCGCTCCGGGTCTCTCCGGTCGCCGCAGACACGAGCTCAGCTATTCTTTTATACTGTTAATAATGAACTGCGAGAGAAAATTATAGTCCGGGCTCTCGGAAGTTTCCATAATACTGTGTGATTTCTTATTTCTGAAAATGTTCCCTAAAGATCAAGTCTTGAAGATGTTGAAAGGGGGTTAAACAAGCAGATAGATAGATAGATAGATAGATAGATAGATAGATAGATAGATAGATAGGAGATAGATAGATAGATAGGAGATAGATAGATAGGAGATAGATAGATAGATAGGAGATAGATAGATAGATAGATAGATAGATAGATAGATAGAAGATAGATAGGAGATAGATAGATAGATAGATAGATAGATAGATAGATAGATAGATAGGAGATAGATAGATAGATAGATAGATAGATAGATAGATAGATAGGAGATAGATAGATAGATAGATAGATAGATAGATAGAAGATAGATAGATAGATAGGAGATAGATAGATAGATAGATAGATAGATAGGAGATAGATAGATAGATAGATAGATAGATAGATAGATAGGAGATAGATAGATAGATAGATAGATAGGAGATAGATAGATAGATAGATAGATAGATAGATAGATAGGAGATGGATAGATAGATAGATAGATAGATAGATAGATAGATAGATAGGAGATAGATAGATAGATAGATAGATAGATAGATAGATAGAAGATAGATAGATAGATAGATAGATAGATAGATAGGACATAGATAGATAGGAGATAGATAGATAGGAGATAGATAGATGATAGATAGATAGATAGATAGATAGATAGATAGGAGATAGATAGATAGATAGATAGATGATAGATAGATAGATAGATAGATAGATAGATAGATAGATAGGAGATAGATAGATAGATAGATAGATAGATAGGAGATAGATAGATAGATAGATAGATAGATAGATAGATAGATAGATCGATAGATAGGAGATAGATAGTTAATAGATAGATAGATAGATAGATAGATAGATAGATAGATAGATAGATAGGAGATAGATAGATAATAGATAGATAGATAGATAGATAGGAGATAGAGAGATAGGAGATAGAGAGATAGATAGATAGATAGATAGATAGATAGATATGAGATAGATAGAAGATAGATAGATAGATAGATAGATAGATAGATAGGAGATAGATAGACAGATAGATAGATAGATAGATAGATAGATAGATAGGAGATAGATAGACAGATAGATGCAGGGCACTCCGCACACAACACAAGGTCATATGAAAACTGTAAAAGGCAATACTGATGTAATTAAAGGGGCTCTATCAGCAAAATCATGCTGATAGAGCCCCACATATGCTTTAAAAAGGCTATTCAGGCACCGTAAATGTTATATTAAATACCCCCACACACACACACCGTTTTAAAATAAAACCCTAAAAAAGAATGTGATAAACTTACCGATCGTGTACGCTGGGCGGGCATTCAGGGTGCGCCGTCTTCTTCATCCACGCCTCTTCTTCCTCCGATGTCCTCCGTTCCCGTCCTCCTCTGGCGCTCGCGAGCGGACACTGATATTAAAAAATGGGGTAGCGCAGTAGCATGCGGCTGCTACTACGGCTACTGCACAGGCTTTTTAAAGGCTATTCACGCATATGTGGGGCTCTATCAGCATAATTTTGCTGATAGAGCCCCTAAACACCCAATACGATCTAAAATTTAGAGGTTCTTTGTTACACACATTTGATCAAACAATAAGAAGCCTGTACCTGCCACGACAAGGTGACCTGCTGATTCCCCTCTCCAATTCTGGGTTCCCTCTTTCTCCTGTTGGTCCCTAAAGACAGACTTTCCTTAGAAACAGGGAGAGAACAGCAAATTAGAAGGAGACACCTGGTGGCAGGAACGTTAAAGAGGTTTTTCAGACAGAAAACAGCAACATTTCTAAGTAAAGTGTATTACATTGTGTCCACATCTTGCCCCCGAGACCACCATAGAGGAATAGAAAGAGTTAATGCTATGTATGGCATATATAATCTAATCTATAAGGATATTCCTGACACTTGCCATTAGTTACTCCGTGCTCTGACTATTGCCGCTCATTTCCAGACTCATGATGAGTTTAGTCTCATCTCACCGGATATTAATCATGGCTGCACATGTTAATGTCTCGGCGTCTCGCACCCCGACAGAAAAGAACCATTTTTATATTCTTCATCCTGTAATTCTGCCGTACCTGGCTAATAATAGAGATGATAGGAAAGGAACAGAGGAACGGAAACATTGTCAATCATTTATATGCGCCTGACGTCACGCGATGCTCTGTCTGCTGCTGTGAAAGGTACAGATATAGCAGAGCCGAAGTGACTGCGACTGTGGCGGCCATGTGTTGTCTATACGGAGTGCTGTCTTTATTAAATTGTCCTCCCCACCCCCATAGATTAAGCATCCAAAGCTCTGCATAGAGAGAGTTACATTATAAAATTCTTCCTGCCTGCAGGCACCACTAGGGGGAGCTCTCATCAGTTTTTCTCGGTACTTGCAGACAGTTTTTGGCAGGACTGGGCAGGGAGGTTGTTCCGGCCGCCATCTTGGAGAACTATTCTTACTTGCAGCATTTATTCCACACCAGCCTAAAACATTTGCACAATACTGTATGTCAGGGATTTTTGTTGGCAAATGAAGTCCATATTCTTGCCCGTTTATCTCAGTAAATCCCATTAAGTTTACTGGAAACTCTTGGATACAGTTTCATGAGACAATGATTCTGTTCTATTTGCATAAAATAATAAAAGTCAATGTTTGTCTCTCAAAACTGAATGTAAATGATTTATTTCCAGACGTGATAATAAATGCTGGGAGATGTGTCACCATACATACATACGTAATGAACCAATATGCAAATGACTCTGGATTAACCATTCATAGCTGGCAATGGTTAATACAAAAGAAAGACTATTGGTGTGCACAGGAACCCAGGCTGGAAAAAGAGGTCACAGTGTCATTATAGGAGGTATCAGCGCAGGACAGGGAGATATACTGAGAGTAGACGGCTGGTACTATGGAGGGGGGGGGGGGGGGTCCTGCAGATAATAGGATGACTCAAGAAAAAACAGAAGAATCCCTTTAAAATTCTATCTATCTATGTCCTATCTATCTATCTATCTATCTATCTAGCTATCTCCTATCTATCTATCTCCTATCTATCTATCTATCTATCTATCTATCTATCTATCTATCTATCTATCTATCCAGGGGTGTAACTACCATGGTAGCAGCAGTAGCAGCTGCCACAGGGCCCGGGCCAATAGGGGGCCCGGTGACAGCCGCTACCCCTGCGTGTGTTTTTTTTTTTTTTTTTTTTTTTTAATAGGCCGTTACGGGCCCCATTCACTTGCCGATCCTGGCTGGGCTGGGATCGGCAAGTGACACCGCGGCCCCACAAACACTATCATTATACTCGGGGGGGCATACCAGGAGAGGTAAGGAACATAACAAACAGTGTTACTTACCTCTCCACGATCCTGCCTCCGGCCTCCCTCATTCGTCTCTGACGTCACATGACTCGGGTCTGCTTCCCGGGTCATGTGACGTCCGTCATTAATGCAGGACAAGAGCGGCAGCCGACCGGGAGCCGGGCACAGGTAAGCAACTGTTTGGTTTTTTTTTTTTAAATGTTTTTATTCCCCGGGTCTCCGATTATTATACTCTGGGGTCTGAAAAGACCCCAGAGTACAATAATTGTTTATGGATGTCCACAGTGGGACATAATACTGTGTGCAGGGGACACTATTGGGGTTAATACTGTGTGCAGGGGACATAATAGAGTTCTGAGGAGGGGGTCGGTTGAGGTCTTCGGCGTCGGTTTTGGGGGGGCCCCATGTCAAAAGTTCGCCACGGGGCCCCGCCATTCCTAGTTACGCCACTGTATCTATCTATCTATCTATCTATCTATCTCCTATCTATCTATCTATCTATCTATCTATCTATCTATCTATCTCCTATCTATCTATCTATCTATCTATCTATCTATCTCCTATCTATCTATCTATCTATCTATCTATCTCCTATCTATCTATCTATCTATCTATCTATCTATCTCCTATCTATCTATCTATCTATCTATCTATCTATCTATCTATCTCCTATCTATCTATCTATATCATCTATCTATCTATCTATCTATCTATCTATCTATCTATCTATCTCCTATCTATCTATCTATCTATCTATCTATCTATCTCCTATCTATCTATCTATCTATCTATCTATCTATCTATCTATCTTCTATCTATCTATCTCCTATCTATCTATCTATCTATCTATCTATCTATCTATCTATCTATCTATCTCCTATCTATCTATCTATCTCCTATCTATCTATCTATCTATCTATCTAGAACTAAATCTAAATCTCGAACACTTGAGATTTCATTATGTTTTGCAGCTGATCTCTAACACGACCTTATCTCTAATAGAAAACAGCTTCATTGTCCTTCTACATGCCGATAATTATTACAAGATGGAGCCTATAGAAGGGGCAGTATATATGTTTATAGTCTCAGATCTGTCCTTGAATGTTATGTGGCAGCTGCATGGAGTGCTCTATTGTCTTCAATGGCAATGACACATATCAGGCGGAGGGGAGATAGAAGAACTTCCAAAAGTACAGAGGACTATAGGCTTCTATATAGTAACAAGGGAGCACCAGGACCTTGTATGTACTGGGAATGGGATGCCCTGCAGATAGATAGGTTACTGTCACCAGAACCAGCACATCACCCCAGCCCTGCAGATAGATAGGTTACTGTCACCAGAACCCAGTGTATCACCCCAGCCCTGCAGATAGATAGGTTACTGTCACCAGAACCAGCACATCACCCCAGCCCTGCAGATAGATAGGTTACTGTCACCAGACCCAGCATATCACCCCAGCCCTGCAGATAGATAGGTTACTGTCACCAGAACCAGCATATCACCCCAGCCCTGCAGATAGATAGGATACTGTCATCAGAACCAGCATATCACCCCAGCCCTGCAGATAGATAGGTTACTGTCATCAGAACCAGCATATCCCCCAGCCCTGCAGATAGATAGGTTACTGTCACCAGAACCAGCATATCACCCCAGTCCTGCAGATAGATAGGTTACTGTCACCAGAACCAGCATATCACCCCAGCCCTGCAGATAGATAGGTTACTGTCACCAGAACCAGCATATCACCCCAGCCCTGCAGATAGATAGGTTACTGTCACCAGACCCAGCATATCACCCCAGCCCTGCAGATAGATAGGTTAGTGTCACCAGAACCAGCATATCACCCCAGCCCTGCAGATAGATAGGTTACTGTCACCAGACCCAGCATATCACCCCAGCCCTGCAGATAGATAGGTTACTGTCATTAGACCCCAGTATATCACCCCAGCCCTGCAGATAGATAGGTTACTGTCACCAGACCCAGCATATCACCCCAGCCCTGCAGATAGATAGGTTACTGTCACCAGACCCAGCATATCACCCCAGCCCTGCAGATAGATAGGTTAGTATGACTAGAACCAGCATATCACCCCAGCCCTGCAGATAGATAGGTTACTGTCACCCGAATCACACATTTTTCTCCCTTGCTGCCTCAGTTACTGAGATATTTCTGTCTTACTCAATATGCAAAAGAGCTTTTAGGAGCAACAAAGGTTTTGCCAGAGGTAAACCTAACCTATCTATCTGTAAGCATAATGTACAGTTACTACAGACTACAACATGACAGAAAACAGATTTATGTAACTTCCCATGCATTTTCATGAGCAGAGACATGAGACTCCTTCAAATTTGAGGGGTCTCAACTGTTGGACCCTCATACACAATGTTTAACACTCATAATGTACCTGCCATTATACATTTCATGGCATAAATCAGTGTTATATGTAAATATATGAACGTGTGACATTCTGGCATCTTTCTCACCTTTCAGAATCCTAAAATCTCTCCTCCCTGTAGGTTCTTTCTGTGCAAAACCCTCTCTGATCACCGAGACAAATCTGTCTGGTGTAATAACATGAAAGAGATACCAGGGAGACACTAAGGGACGCCTTGCCATAGTATGGAGGACTGGAGGTCTCAGCGCTTCATGTTATACTACAGACAGTCCATTCATCTTAATGAGATTGTGCATTGCTTCGTTTCCCCTGCGGAGGCGCTGTAAGGGAACAGAATACATGCATTTCCAGGGCAGATCACACAGACTGGGAGAACAAGCAGACAATATCTTACACCAGTATTTGATCCCCCTACATTACACACTATGGTAGGTGCGGCGCTATTAGTAGTACCTGTGTGGGAGCCACTTACGCCCCCTGTCTGTCCTGTGTGTACAATGAGATTGTTGACGAACCATATGATTCAGTGAATGAAGATACGTGAGTCATTCTCTATGAGCCATGAATCATAACAACCTGAGAAACATTTGCAAAATTTATCAACCTCTTCAGATCCCAGGAGGATAGAACAGTAAAAAGCAATGTTACCTACGAGACGCAAGAAATCCCACAGTACAGTGACCCACATAGGTAGAGGAGTGGAGTAGTCGCTGACTAATAACTCTCATCTATATTAATGCCAACATTAACCCAGTCTCATAAAACGCTGCAAGAGAAAAACCCAACCCACATATGGCCCTAACATGGAGCCTTATGACCTCTGCTTCCATTAGTCACTGACCAGACAAGGGGGTACAACCCTATTAGGGTAACACTAGCAGGGAATGAACCCACGTCTCTATGAAAAATTCAAGATATGTTTCAAGAAGCCTTAGCATTGATTAGGACATTGACTTACAAGCAGGGTCGGACAGAGGTTCCTTGGGCCAACCAGATAAAACTATTCTTGGCCACCCTACAATAATCCCTAGTGAAGGGTGCCATGGTCTATTTCCTAGGGCAGGGGTAGGGTACCTTTGGCCCTCCAGCTGCTGTGAAACTACAACTCCCAACATGCTCCATTCACTTCCATGGGAATTCCAAGAACAGCGGAGCAAGTGCATGCCGGGAGTTGTAGTTTCACAACAGCTGGAGGGCCGAAGGTTGCCGACCCCTGCTATAGGCAATAGACCATGGCACCTTTCCAATGTGGGCTGCTTTGTTGGACCATTATTGTGTTAGATCTTGGGCACACTAGAGGAGCCGCTGTTACTTTGGTGGGCCAGTCCGACACTGCTTACCAGATAGCCTGTTTGGTTTGTTACAGGTTCCAGTGGCTCGGGTCCCTGATTCATTATGGGTCAAATGGGTCAAGTTCAGATAGAACCGGAAGTGGAATTGTTATACTCTGGGATCTGGGGTCCTAGGGGAGGTGTAGAAAATAGAAACCCTTTACCTTCACCTCTTTTGGCCCTCCACGAGTCATCCAGCGTTCTCTCTCTATCCCTGGTGACATCATGAGCCCAGGGTCACCATGGAGGCCTGTGATTGGGCCTTAGTGTTGATATGGGAATGCCGTGCGTCATCATGTTATGATGCATGGCATGCACATGGCCCTATCACAGGCTTCAGCGGTGACCCTGGACATCTCCTGGGAAGTATCATAAGACAAATCTCCAATTGTTCGGGTACAGTCAGAACCGAACAATTCATCTGCGACATTGTTGGGAGCCTGAGAAATTAAGAATATTTCTCAGCTTGACAAATATCTGTATGTGGGATTGTAGTTATTACACCATTATTGGGACGTGAAGCCCTTTCCACCTTCTTATATCCCGGCCATCTCTGATAAGGTCATTGTGACATTTTTTGAGGGTAAGATGTATGCGTATATAAGTAATGTGCACAATGTATATGTTACCTTATGTGACATGTTCATGTGCGACACATTTGACATTTGTGAGCGGTGGGACCTGTTGGGTTGTGTGATATTTCTATGGTGGACGTTCTTCCATTAATGAAGTTCTTCTTGTCTCCTGTATGCAGGTTCCATTCCAAGGCATAACTAGTGACTTGTAGTTCATCCTTAATCATATAACGTGCCCATTTCACATAGAATAGGACCAGGAGCCCGGCAGATACAATAACATCACTCTGGGGCCAAAGATTCGCCCATTGTTTTAGGACACCAGGAGGTCATACCTTTTTGAGATAGCCTTCTGGATGCTTGCAGAGAGTTGGAAAGCTTTGTTATACAGTATATGACCTCTGGGCCTGCTCCTCCTGAGAAGTAGTATAATTATTAAGACATCAGTGGAGGAACTTCGAAAAGACAAGTCTTAGGCTTCATACCCTGGACCAAGTGTGAAGGTTGAGGGTCTTTCGATGGATGGTCCGATGCTCCATTCCGATGGTCATAGAGCAGGTCGTATCCTGATCTGTGATATTGGAATAGAACTGAACGAAGGAGGGACGAAGGGCACTCGGATGTTATCAAAGTGTCATCCAAGTGGTCATCCTACAAAGCCCCCCCTTTGGCCTACACACTCAGTCGTGTACTTGAGGCCTTAACGTCTCCATAATATGGCGTCCACTGGAATATAAGATTGGAAACATACGGAGGTACAGCACAGGCCCCATGCATGTCTATGGCAACCCTACTATTATTCTGTACAACATAAAGCTGTAAAGGCCGGACACGTTGGACATTGAAGAGGAACTTGAGGCGGTCCAGCCCTGGGTTTGACATATTGGAAATATAATGAGAGGCAGATTCTGAACTTGGAGTTGATATTAAGGTGGAATTCGTCTCAAAATCAGCTCCAAATTCCTCCGTGTGAACTTACCCTGATACGGCCATGTGCGTGATTCCTTATCCATACCTCCCAACTGTCCCGATTTCCGCGGGACATTCAAGATTTGGGTGACATGTCCCGCGGTCCCGGTTGGAGGGAGGTATGTCCCGATTTCAACTCAGATCTGCGTCCAGAGGACGCAGATCTGAGTTGAACACATATGCGGCTGAAGCAAGGAGCTGACACAGGTCCTCGCTTCGGCCACATATGTGTCAGCGAGAGAGGCGCGCAGCGGCAAAGCGAGGAGCTGACCTGTGTCAGCTTCTTGCTTCAGCCGCATATGTGTCAGCGAGAGAGGCGCGCAGAGAGCTGCGAGGGAGCGGAGGAGAAGGTAAGTTTAATGTGGAGGTGGAACGTGAAATGTGGGCAGAGATGGAGAGGACAGCATGACACTGGGGTCAGAGATGGGGGACATGAATCTGGGGTCAGAGATGGGGGACATGAATCTGGGGGCAGAGATGGAGGGGGGACATGAAACTGGGGGCAGATGAAGGGTGTATATGAAACTGGGGGAGAGATAGAGGGGGGACATATAATTTACGGGTGACTGTAGGAGGATTATACTTTGTGCGGGCACATGAAAAATGATTGAGAATGGGCGGGATCAACATAAAAGTGGGCGGGGCTATATTTGCCTCTTTCTATTGTTCAAAAGTTGGGAGGTATGCACCTGCACCCGGAACCATGCAGGATCGGTACCGTTGGCGGCAGCTCTAAGCTGCACAATCAGGCTCTCCAGCTCGGATCTCGTGGCTCCAGAGGGTAAGGGATGCGGCCTACTTCACTGCTGCTCCTCTGCTGTGTGACTGGCCCCCGGCGCGAGGAGCAGGGGGCTTTATCCCCTCCCCAGCAGCTCTCCCTCCCATCCCTAACAACCACCTTCTGCTGACCCCTGCAGGCCCTGTCATGGCGGTCTCCCCATATGCTGCGCCCTGGTCCGGCCTTTCTATACTGTGGACATCTATGACAGAGCAGGGAGCTGTAGTCCCTGCTCTTACATAGATCACTGCACAGAAGCCTCTGGAGCAGGACGCAATGTAGTGATGTCATCAAGGCCCATGCGCAGGAGTCACAAGTCGGGAGAGGCTAAGTCTATGGTCATTTATAAGGGGAGGTATTGTTAATAACCCTAGGGGAGCTATAATATGAGGATGAGGGGGAATATATATATATATATATATATATATATATATATATATATATATATATATATACATACATATATATACACTGCTCAAAAAAATAAAGGGCCCCTCCGATAACACCTCCTAGATCTGGATGAAATCTTCTCATTGAATACTTTGCTCTGTACCAAGTGGAATGTGATGACGACAAAATCACACAAAAATCATTAATGGAAATCAAATTTATTAACCAATGATGTCCCAGATGTGATCAAAAGGATTGAGGTCTGGGGAACGGGCGGGCCAGTCCATAGCTTCAATGTCATCATCTTGTAGGAACTGCTGACACACTCCGGCCACATGAGGTCTGGTCTTGTCCTGCATTAGGAGGAACCCAGGGCCAACCGCACCAGCATATGGTCTCACAGGGGGTCTGAGGATCTCATCTCGGGACCTAATGGCAGTCCGGCTACCTCTGGTTGACCCACTGCCAAACCGGTCATGGTGAAGGATGTTGCAGGCAGCAGATCGCTCTCCACGGCATCTCCAGACTCGTCACGTCTGTCACATGTGCTCAGTGTGAACCTGCTTTCATCTGTAGAAACCAAGGAAAGAATAATGAGATAGAGACAACACTCAGCGTGCATGAAAAAAAAAATAAAAAAATAATTGAACAAATATTAAAACACGGATGTACAAAAACACATCCAGGACAAAAACTTTTCCAAAACAAGGCCGGGGTAGGCGTGGATACAATCAAGTATATACCGTATATTAAATGTACCGAGTAGGAAGCAGTAAAGAGAGGGTATAAACCCTGGCACTGCAAAAAAAATTTTATTTTATTTTTAGTTTTCACAGAAAGTGATTGTTGTAATGTCCCTGCACAGCATCAAATAAAGATGTAGCCAAAAAGTAAATTGAATTCTTTACAACCACCAGAGGTTCATACCAAGGGAATGGATTCATACAATGTCACATAGACGAGTAACAGAGCGAAAAATTATCAGGACCATGTGACTATAAGTAATAGCAAATATCAATCATGAGATTCAAGAACTGAATTATAACCCTGTGCAGAAGGTGTATGGAGAGGTGTATGGAGAACCCCATGTACATTGCCAGAGTGAAAGTGTCCAATAAACGTTGAGTTTAAATTGACCTGGTGGAAGAAAGAAGATAAGAGAAGGGGATGTATGCCAAATGATGAGAGTACTCACCCATGTTAGATGGTGTTGAAAGGGAATCAGTGAAAGTACGCCAGCCGGCGTCCCGACGCGCGTTTCGGCGCTAGCCTTCGTCAGGGGGTGGTGCTTTCATCTGTGAAGAGCACAGGGCACCAGTGGTGAAGTTGCCAATCCTGGTATTTCTGTGGCAAATGCCAAGCGTCCTGCACGGTGTTGGGCTGTGAGCACAGCCCCATCTGTGGGTGTCGGGCCCTCATACCATCCTCATGGAGTCGGTTTCTAACCGTTTGTGTAGACACATGCACATTTGTGGCCTGCTGGAGGTCATTTTGCAGGGCTCTGGCAGTGCTGCTCCTGTTCCTCCTTGCACAAAGGCAGAGGTAGCGGTCCTGCTGCTGGGTTGTTGCCCTCCTATGGCCTCCTCCATGTCTCCTGGTGTACTGGCCTGTCTCCTGGTAGCGCCTCCATCCTCTGGACACTGCGCTGACAGACACAGCAAACCTTCTTGCCACAGCTGGCATTGATGTGTCCTGGATGAGCTGCACTATGTGAGCCACTTGTGTGGGGTGTAGAGTCCGTCTTATGCTACCACGAGTGTGAAAGCACAATCAACAGTCAAAAGTGACCGGTGTCTGTCTGTCTATGTCTGTCCTTCTGTGTGTCTGTCTATGTGTGTACGGCTATGACTGTACATCCAAAGCTTTTCCTTGCATCCGTCTCCATCCATCCCTCTCCATGCATCCCTCTCCATGCATCCCTCACCATGCATCCGTCTCTCTGTACAGCCATTTCCGTACATCTGTCCGTGTCTGGTGAAAGTGCTGAATGTGGATGTGAACGTGCAGCTCATCCGACATAATACAGCAAAAGAACCCTGTAAAAATAAATAAAAAATTAAAGACGGCCGTACCTATGAGAGCTGACGTCTGTACAATAGCTGTGTCATCTGCCCCAGTGTGTGAATAAGGCCTCAGCATTGAGTGAAGAGCTACATACCTGCAGCGACCATCAACTTCAAGATGTCAAGCTCAAGTGACACAAGATGGCTCATGTAAAGAACTGTACACATTCCACACTCATAGTGACATCATGGAACGTCGGTGATGTCATGTGGCATCTATAATACAGAGATCTGCACCATAAAACATTCATGCACATGATGACATCACAGATATGTAACAGTGACCGCACCCATATAAAACTATATCAGAGTGCAACATGGAAGAGCCCTGATATTTCGGGACACATAGAAAGTAAGAGCCCTGATATATTTGGACACATAGAAAGTGAGAGCCCTGATATATCGGGACACATATAAAGTGAGAGCCCTGATATATCGGGACACACCTATAAAGGCTTTAAGATGTAGCAAACCTGGGTACGCTGTGCCTATGCAGAGATGTAGCAGGGCTGGGTATGCTGTGTCTATGCAGAGATGTAGCAGAGCTGGGTATGCTGTGCCTATGCAGAGATGTAGCAGAGCCAAAACGCTGGAGCAGGCGGATCATTGACAGCAGCAATTTGCTGAATATAGGCGGATCATCAATGCCAACTACACGCAGACAGGCAGAGGCTAGTATTTATACATATGGACAGTATACAGTACTATTTTTCTTGTGCTGTACACTGGCTGTAATTTTCAGTACATTCTCTTATTCTGAATACAGGGTCTATTCTAGGTAAAAACAAAACTGACACCCCCACATGCGGTCCCCTCAACTGACCCCCTCCCCAATATATATGTAACTCATTTCTTCAATATCCCACTGGTGCCTTCTAGTTTTTGCTTCCGGGTCTACAACACTGATATACTGACATTCATGTGACCACTACAGCTCATTTATATATCCCAACTCTCCAACCTGCTCTGGGTGTCTCCCCTCAAAAAAGTGGTGACCATCCAGATTCCCGGAAGAGCAGGTTAATCTTCCAGGCCACTGGGGGAGCAGTCACATTTGATGTTCCTCTGGCACTTTGTGTTCTATCTCACCGACGTGGTCTCAGCAGAAGATTCTCCTACTGCCTTCTAAGCGGCCAAGGTCTCACACAATACAGGCAGATGCTTCATGAACATGGCAGTTATCTCTGGCTGACATTTTTTGGCCGCCTCCATGGCACACTGTTGACGCTTCTCTGCATCCAGCTGAGCCTGCCCAAGTCACTTAATCAAGTCCTCCATGGTGGCGGTGTCCTTTTTGGGCCTTCACCCAGGACATAAGATGGTGGAGGAAAAAAATGGAAAAAATAGGTGCCTGTCTCTTTAAGAATAACCAAAAAGTTCCCCCTAAAAAAAGCAAGAGCCAAGAAATCACATACAGTCCTATGAAAAAGTTTGGGCACCCCTATTAATCTTAATCATTTTTAGTTCTAAATATTTAGGTGTTTGCAGCAGCCATTTCAGTTTGATATATCTAATAACTGATGGACACAGTAATATTTCAGGATTGAAATGAGGTTTATTGTACTAACAGAAAATGCGCAATATGCATTAAACCAAAATTTGACCGGTGCAAAAATATGGGCACCTCAACAGAAAAGTGACATTAATATTTAGTACATCCTCCTTTTGCAAATATAACAGCCTCTAGTCGCTTCCTGTAGCTTTTAATCAGTTCCTGGATCCTGGATAAAGGTATTTTGGACCATTTCTTTCTACAAAACAATTCAAGTTCAGTTAAGTTTGATGGTCGCTGAGCATGGACAGCCCGCTCTCAAATGATCTGAAAACAAAGATTGTTCAACATAGTTGTTCAGGGGAAGGATACAAAACGTTGTCTCAGAGATTTAACCTGTCAGTTTCCACTGTGAGGAACATAGTAAGGAAATGGAAGACCACAGGGACAGTTCTTGTTAAGCCCAGAAGTGGCAGGCCAAGAAAAATATCAGAAAGGCAGAGAAGAAGAATGGTGAGAAGAGTCAAGGACAATCCACAGACCACCTCCAAAGAGCTGTAGCATCATCTTGCTGCAGATGGTGTCACTGTGCATCGGTCAACTATACAGCGCACTTTGCACAAATAGAAGCTGTATGGGAGAGTGATGAGAAAGAAGCCGTTTCTGCACGTACGCCACAAATAGAGTTGCCTGAGGTATGAAAAAGCACATTTGGACAAGGCAGCTTCATTTTGGAAACAAAAATTGAGTTGTTTGGTTATAAAAAAAGGCGTTATGCATGGCGTCCAAAAAGAAACAGCATTCCAAGAAAAACACATGCTACCCACTGTAAAATTTGGTGGAGGTTCCATCATGCTTTGGGGCTGTGTGGCCAATGCCGGCACCGGGAATCTTGTTAAAGTTGAGAGTCGCATGGATTCCACTCAGTATCAGCAGATTCTTGAGAATAATGTTCAAGAATCAGTGACGAAGTTGAAGTTGCGCCGGGGATGGATATTTCAGCAAGACAATGATCCAAAACACCGCTCCAAATCCTCAGGCATTCATGCAGAGGAACAATTACAATGTTCTGGAATGGCCATCCCAGTCCCCAGACCTGAATATCATTGAACATCTGTGGGATGATTTGAAGCGGGCTGTCCATGCTCGGCGTCCATCTAACTTAACTGAACTTGAATTGTTTGTCCAAAATACCTTTATCCAGGATCCAGGAACTGATTAAAAGCTACAGGAAGCGACTAGAGGCTGTTATCTTTGCAAAAGGAGGATCTACTAAATATTAATGTCACTTTTCTGTTGAGGTGCCCATACTTTTGCACCGGTCAAATTTTGGTTTAATGCATATTGCGCATTTTCTGTTAGTACAATAAACCTCATTTCAATCCTGAAATATTACTGTGTCCATCAGTTATTAGATATATCAAACTGAAATGGCTGTTGCAAATACCAAAATATTTAGAACTAAAAATGATTAAGATTAATAAGGGTGCCCAAACTTTTTCATAGGACTGTAGCTATATAGACTAGCCTGTCTCTATAAGACCTGTTTTAAACTGGGTTTTCCCACGTCTGGAGCGCCAAGTGTGCGAGAATTGGCTCAATGGTGGAAGCAGTGGACCCAGACAGTCAGAGAAAGACACAAAAATCACACCTCCCAACCGTCCCGGATTCCGCGGGACGTTCATGGATTCGGTGTCCTGTCCCGCGGTCCCGGTCGGTGGGAGGTATGTCCTAGTTTCCACTCATCAGTGTCTGGAGAACGCTGATGAGTTGAATACATAGGAGATTGAAGCAGGAGCTGTCACAGATCAGCTCCTGCTTAACACTGCGCTCCGGCTCCTGCATGTGTAAGCGCAATGTGAGTGAGTGAGAGAGCGGCGGGGGAGCGTTGGAAGGTGAGTATAAGTGTTTTTTTGCGTTAAACATTGAGGGGAACATAATGTAGGGGGCCCATGAAACTGGGGGCATATGAAGGGGGGGGGAACGACATGAAACTGGGGGCAGAGATGGGGGGACATTAAACTGGGGGCAGATGAAGGGGGGGAGAATGGCATGACACTGGGGGGGGATCGGCATTAAACTGTGGGCAGAGATGGGGGGACATGAAACTGTGGGCAGAGATGGAGGGGACATGAAACTGGGGACAGATGAAGGGGGGGAGAATGGCATGACACTGGGGCAGATGAGGGGGGGATCGGCATTAAACTGTGGGCAGAGATGGAGGGACATGAAACTGGGCAGAGATGGGGGGAAATGAAACTAGGGGTAGGGATGGGAGGGACATGAAAATGGGAACAGATATGGAGGGGGGACATGAAACTGGGGACAGATATGGAGGGGGGACATGATACTTGGGTCAGAGATGGCGGGACATGAAACGGGGCAGATGGAGTTGGGACATATAATTTACAGGTGACTGTAGTAGGATTATACTGTGTGGGGGCACATGAAAAATGAGTGGGCGGAGTCAACACCAAAGTGGGTGGAGCTAAGTTTGCCGCAGCGCGCATTTTGTCCCTCTTTCTCCTCTTCAAAAGTTGGGAGGTATGCTAATGTCAGCCATTCCAATAGATCAAGCAGCTTTTCAGCGGGTTAACAAGCGCACTCCTGTTTATCGTACACGTCTGGTAGATGGTTGTAATTGGCACATAACAGAATATAATGCCCTCATTAAGGGAACATAAATCATTCGCAATCACGTATCTCATTTACATGGGGGGGGGATGATTCTTTCATGGCGTTGACCTGTATAATCTCAGTTCTTACAGATTTATGTGTTGCGTGTATAATGGGCTCCTTTGTCTGTTTGAGCGGCTCCTCTCCTACGGAGGGTGTTATATGTTGACGTTGGCTGATTAGTTATTTGTTTGACACAATGTATGGGGGCCGCTCTCTGGGGGTCTCTGGAGGCGTCTTCTCGACTATTAAGACATATGGACTCCTGGTTTCCTGGCCAGTGCTTATCACTAGAGATGAGCGAACAGTGTTCTATCGAACACATGTTCGATCGGATATCAGGGTGTTCGCCATGTTCGAATCGAATCGAACACCACGTGGTAAAGTGCGCCAAAATTCGATTCCCCTCCCACCTTCCCTGGCGCCTTTTTTGCACCAATAACAGCGCAGGGGAGGTGGGACAGGAACTACGACACTGGGGGCATTGAAAAAAATTGGAAAAAGTCATTGGCTGCCGAAATCAGGTGACCTCCATTTTAGACGAATAGTGGATTTCAAATCCGGGTCATATGAGAATGTGAACTTTGTGACTATGAGACAGGGATAGCTGTACAGGCAGGGATAGCTAGGGATAACCTTTATTTAGGGGGGAATGTTATTAAAAATAACTTTTTGGGGCTCTATCGGGTGTGTAATTGTGATTTTTGTGAGATAAACTTTTTCCCATAGGGATGCATTGGCCAGCGCTGATTGGCCGAATTCCGTACTCTGGCCAATCAGTGCTGGCCAATGCATTCTATTAGCTTGATGAAGCAGAGTGTGCACAAGGGTTCAAGCGCACCCTCGGCTCTGATGTAGCAGAGCCGAGGCTGCACAAGGGTTCAAGCGCACCCTCGGCTCTGATGTAGGAGAGCCGAGGGTGCACTTGAACCCTTGTGCACCCTCAGCTCTGCTACATCAGAGCCGAGGGTGCGCTTGAACCCTTGTGCACACTCTGCTTCATCAAGCTAATAGAATGCATTGGCCAGCGCTGATTGGCCAATGTATTCTATTAGCCTGATGAAGTAGAGCTGAATGTGTGTGCTAAGCACACACATTCAGCTCTACTTCATCGGGCTAATAGAATGCATTGGCCAGCGCTGATTGGCCAGAGTACGGAACTCGACCAATCAGCGCTGGCTCTGCTGGAGGAGGCGGAGTCTAAGATCGCTCCACACCAGTCTCCATTCAGGTCCGACCTTAGACTCCGCCTCCTCCGGCAGAGCCAGCGCTGATTGGCCGAAGGCTGGCCAATGCATTCCTATGCGAATGCAGAGACTTAGCAGTGCTGAGTCAGTTTTGCTCAACTACACATCTGATGCACACTCGGCACTGCTACATCAGATGTAGCAATCTGATGTAGCAGAGCCGAGGGTGCACTAGAACCCCTGTGCAAACTCAGTTCACGCTAATAGAATGCATTGGCCAGCGCTGATTGGCCAATGCATTCTATTAGCCCGATGAAGTAGAGCTGAATGTGTGTGCTAAGCACACACATTCAGCACTGCTTCATCACGCCAATACAATGCATTAGCCAGTGCTGATTGGCCAGAGTACGGAATTCGGCCAATCAGCGCTGGCTCTGCTGGAGGAGGCGGAGTCTAAGATCGCTCCACACCAGTCTCCATTCAGGTCCGACCTTAGACTCCGCCTCCTCCAGCAGAGCCAGCGCTGATTGGCCGAATTCCGTACTCTGGCCAATCAGCACTGGCTAATGCATTGTATTGGCGTGATGAAGCAGTGCTGAATGTGTGTGCTTAGCACACACATTCAGCTCTACTTCATCGGGCTAATAGAATGCATTGGCCAATCAGCGCTGGCCAATGCATTCTATTAGCGTGAACTGAGTTTGCACAGGGGTTCTAGTGCACCCTCGGCTCTGCTACATCAGATTGCTACATCTGATGTAGCAGTGCCGAGTGTGCATCAGATGTGTAGTTGAGCAAAACTGACTCAGCACTGCTAAGTCTGCATTCGCATAGGAATGCATTGGCCAGCCTTCGGCCAATCAGCGCTGGCTCTGCCGGAGGAGGCGGAGTCTAAGGTCGGACCTGAATGGAGACTGGTGTGGAGCTATCTTAGACTCCGCCTCCTCCAGCAGAGCCAGCGCTGATTGGTCGAGTTCCGTACTCTGGCCAATCAGCACTGGCCAATGCATTTCTATGGGGAAAAGTTAGCTTGCGAAAATCGCAAACTGACAGGGATTTCCATGAAATAAAGTGACTTTTATGCCCCCAGACATGCTTCCCCTGCTGTCCCAGTGTCATTCCAGGGTGTTGGTATCATTTCCTGGGGTGTCATAGTGGACTTGGTGACCCTCCAGACACGAATTTGGGTTTCCCCCTTAACGAGTTTATGTTCCCCATAGACTATAATGGGGTTCGAAACCCATTCGAACACTCGAACAGTGAGCGGCTGTTCGAATCGAATTTCGAACCTCGAACATTTTAGTGTTCGCTCATCTCTACTTATCACGTCTTAGGGTGCATGCACACTGAGTAATGCCGGGCGTGTATGAGAGCCGTACACACCGGCGTTACAGCAGGGCTGCCGAACACTTCCCATTCACTTCAATGGGAGCGCTCGTAAACGCCGCTGTTACGAGCGCTCCCATTGAAGTGAATGGGAAGTGTTCGGCAGCCCTGCTGTAACGCCGGCGTGTACGGCTCTCATACACGCCCGGCGTTACTCAGTGTGCATGCACCCTTACTCCAGTCAATGTCTAGTTGCCCAAGGCTTCTTAAAGGGGTTATGCCATGAAAAATATCTATAAATTGCTGATCTATAGGGGTCTGACTGCTGAGACCCCAGCTGGGGTTGAGCCGATCTTGAGATTTCAGGATCGATTTTAAAATCCGATTTCAGATAATTTTCCAGCCAATCGCGATCATGAAATTTGCTCGATCGCCGATCTTTCCAGATCCCGATTGGTCAACCCTAGTCAATGCTTCTCTATGGGAAAAGTCACTTTTAGGGTTGAGCCGATCTTGAGATTTCAAAATCCGATTTCCGATCATTTTCCAGCCGATCCCGATTGTGAAATATGCTCAATCACCAATCGGGATCTGATCTTTTCCAATCCCGATCACTCAACCAATCTGGTATAGAATCACACCGGCATTCAGCTCTCCATTGTTTGGGTCAACAAGGCAGAGAGCCTATTTGCTAAAAAGCGAGGTCTGTCGGTTTTATACTAAAACCAGCGCTCCGTGCAGAACTTTTCTATCGGCCAATTGTAGACAGAATCTGTCTTGGCGTCTCTTACACGCGCGGGGTCCACATGTCAAACTTGTGAGTAGGTCATCAGTAAGAAAAATCCTTTTGGGGCAGGAAAACCCCTTCAATAAATTTAACTTTGGAATATTACAATGTAAAAAAGTAGTCTAACGATTCCACAGTAGTAATGTGTAACTGATAGGCTATTCTGCAGATATTGCGCTTTACCACTAGTAAACAATACATCACCACCGACGCTTATTACAATGCAGATTCTACAGGCACAAACTAAATTGCTCACATGAAAGATCTTCTGATCTGTTTTTTAATCAATATAAGGCCAGCAGACTAAAGAGCTGTGATGTAATCATACTTTACCATCTGGAGTGATGATGATGTCATCATTAATGGGTAAGTATTCTATCAGACTTGCACAAAACTTCTATTGGATCACTATGACCTTAAAGGGGTTATCCAGATTTTAAGAAAAAACATGGGCCCAATAACAGGAGGCAACAGCTGAGACGTTTCCTTTATAAACTTACTACCCCTCCCTGTGAGCAGTTCAGCCAGCACATTACAGTTCACAGCAGCAGTGTAGCCAGATATGCAAAGGAGGGCAAGAAGTAAGACACAAGACAGACCCTGTAGCAAGGAGGGAATTTTGGCTAGAGGAGAAGGGAGGGGTACACAGAGAGTGGGAGCGGACAGATGAATCCTGGAAAATGTAGTTTGTCCACAGATTCACTGCATATACATAACAGCGATACAAGGAGCGGCAAGTAAAATAAAGCCGAGCAAAGGCTGCACAAGGGAACAGGGCTTTAGCACGGCCATGGATGTATTTGCAGATAATTTTTTGATACTATTTTTTTTTTCCAAAATTTTTTTGTTATTTTAGTCTTCTACCATTAGATACAATTTTTATTTTTTTTTATTTTTGTGTTCATAAAATAAGACAATCTCCACTAATATATTTCTGTCTCTTGCCTGTGCGTCGTGTCACCGTCTTGCCGCCGTGCTCTGATGAATGGGACTCATATTTTTCAGCGATTGCGACTTCTAAATGACGATTTATCACAATTAATGGAAACACAGGATCGGGTTGTGGACGTTAGTAAGTGCGATATATGAGGCTTGTTATATAGGGCGATGATGCAAATGACAAATCCATTAGCTTAATAACATTAGATGGCAAATCTGCTCTTCACGAATGTCAGGAACGAAGGGTTGACAGTCTGTATTCTCTGTTATCTGCTGATAGACTACTGCTTGGAAACCAGATTATATCCCGGTTATGTTTCCTCATTATTTGGCCAAATTACCCTTATCATCCGCTGTAATAATCTCGCACAGGCTGAGCAGTCATCGAGCGCTTGGGTTATGAGCCCGACCCTGCCCCCGGGGCTCGTGGATAGGGATATGGGATTTACTTGCTCATGAACTTCAATCGATTTGTGATTTTTGTTGTCGCTGCGTACAGAATATATTCCACCCCCCACCCCCCCCGTCTTAGTGAAGAACCTGCAACATGTAGTCTGTGCTGTTCTAAAGGCTCGATCTGCGCCAGAAACTGAATGTAATTCCATTAGCAGCCGGCCTTCCCATATAGTCTGTGCATATCCTACTAATATTATAAATGTGAAAGTTTGTGGGTTTGGATGTTTGTTCCTCAATAACGAGCACACACCCAAACGGATTTGCCTGCAATTTGAAGGACGAAGGGGAAGCTGGGGGTGTGCAGGGGAAAGAGGGGGGGGGGGGGCAGGGGCGTGCGGGGGAGGGGGGCCAGGGGTCAGTGGACGAAGGAGAGGCCGGGGGCGTGCAAGGGAAAGGTGGGGCAGAGGGCGTGCGGGGGAGGGGGGAAAGACGGGGGGGAGGGGGAAGGGAGGGGGGCCTGGCGGCCTGTGGTGGAGGGTTGGGGGGGCCATCAGCGCGCAGTGGGGCTCTGGGGGATGGTGGAGCAGGGGGGAAGGGGCCAGGGGCTCGGGGGGAAAGGGGGCAGGGGCGCGGCGAATGAGGGAGGCCGGGGCCAAATGGTTGGTAGGGAGCCCTCGGGGGCCAGCGGGAAGTAAGAGGGTGCGGGGACGTGCAGTGGAGCCTACACATGCGAAAATTGCTAAATATAAGCAGATCCGCGACAACACGAACCTGCAGACGAAGTCGCGGGGCCCAGGCTTGTATAATACTACATTGAAAAAAAGTGAAAAATGGCTGTGGCAGGAAGGGGTTAAACCAGCAAAGTACTAGTAAAAGCCTAATGTACAAGAGACAATTCACATCACACTTATGACTTTGAGCCCCACGGAAGGAAAGTTTTAATGCAAGATGATGTAGTGACTCGGGTTTCATGAGACGGACAGTGGATAATCTCCGCGTCTTCAGGGAAATCTCCATGTTTAATTCATGAGTTATTCTCCTTCCATTTGTACTAGAAGATCTGCGAGTATCTGTCACAGTGTTACAATCCGCCCGGCGCCCCAGAAGAGGAGAATTTTGGAATTATATGAATGCATTTGCCACTTCCCGGGTATTATAGAGGACAAACTATACAGTGGAAATCCGACTATAGAGAAGAACTGAATAAAGAAAACAAGAATCTCCGCATTGACCTTATAAAAACACTCTTTACTATGAATGTATTCATTTATTCCGAGGCTGATGTATTCATTTATTCTACAACTCACAGAGATGATGTTCCTCATATGTGGCAGAGCAAAGTCTATTCATAAGAACAAAGTCATTAGGTAGAGCCTAAAGTGTATTATCGATGCTCACGGTCTATGTAGTCAATATTTAAAGGAATATCACTGTCAAGAATGTGACACAACGGCAACAATTCTGGGATATGGGTCTTATATAAACTTTTATGTGCCCCTAGAAGTCTATGGAAAGGAGAGGGGAATGAGAAGCAGAGTCAGCTGCAGATAATGGTAAGTTTTCTATCTCACCCCAACTGCTGCATTCACGTCAATGGTATTCAATACTACTCACTATTGTCCTATACGGTGCTGCTGCTTCTGAGTGAGTAAGAGATACAGAGGAGAGTCTTCCGTTTTCTTCAAGTGTTGACTATGGCAGATATTACAGAAGCTAACCTCCAACCACCGGCTCAGGAATAACTAACAATCAGACCAAGAGGCTCCTAAAAATTGCAGAATACGGTGCTACGTCAAGGTACAGTATATGGCACTATTATGGGGGCATTGTATTTTTTAGGGCAACGTAGGTCACCATTTCTGTGGGCGCTATATGGCGGTATGAACAATATCTGAATGATACTGTGTAATGCTGTTCGTGTGTGCACCGCGTGGCACTTTTTAACCAGATACCCACAACTAACCAGATCACACAACTAAATTTTTGGGAAAAAATCTGCCCCAAAAATTCCAAACCCAATTCATTTCAATGGGAACCAGAAGCTCCCAAAGCTCCCATGGAAGTGGATAAGAGTAGGAAACCTTCTGATTCTTGTGGCGTGAACCCGCACGAACCTATCCATAGAGACGCGACACGTCCTATTGGGGATGTCGCTAGAATATTTGGCATCAATATACGGTATAACTGCAATATCGCAGTTGTTCTGTTTGGCGTATTGGAGCAGGATTACATTACTGTACCTGTTGGGCAGTGAGCATTTTAATCTAACCCTTGTCACTTACATATACAGTATATCATAACGGTGCGAGCCACCAGATGGTGTTGTGCTCATATAACGCAACGGAGCCTGGCAACCACCAGACAATGCGATAATTCCGCACATATCCATAAAGATACAATTATTAATCTGTATCTTAGCAAATAATCATCTAAAAATAATCACCCGAAAAAAGAAACCTGACACAGACTCGACATGATAAACAATCTGCAAATAGCCCCGTCGCAAGAAGTTTAGCAGAAAAATTGGCACAAGTTACTAATTACTGTAATTCCATCGAGAAGGAAGCGAATGCCAGGAAAACATCAGTGAGGTGCCATATAGCGCGCTGCAGATTTAGGAGAGCTGATGCTATTTGTATGCCAGGATCTGCCGCACAGAATGGAAGCGGCACAGACCGATGACTGACAAGTTTGTTTTTCTTTCCCTTTCGAGTGGGTTTTGGGCATTGCAGATATTATCCCGAGAATCGCTCAGTTCTGTTAACACTTTTGCTGCAAAATTTCCATTCTTGGCAGCAGATACGGACACAGGCCCTGAAGAGGATTTCGTTCTGAAAATTTCCCTTGAAGGGGTTTTCATGACTTTGGTAATCAATGACCGATGGTTAGAGCAACAGGGGATGCCAGCGGAGCAATACTACTGCCCCCTAGGTGAGACTTCAACCGCGGCGCTGGTTGTGTATGTTACTCTTGCCAATGAAGGTGCAATAAAAGTTATATTTTAGGTTAAGGTCTCATGTAGCAAAGCGCAACAACAACAACAAAAAGTTCCAGAAAAAAACATGACGAAAATGCATTGTAGCGTTTTATATTGTGATTTCGGAGAGTATTCCTTTGCAGACTTTCTGCCCCTATTATACCTATACAGAATATGCGTTGCGCAAGAATAATTGACATGCTGCGATTTTCAAAAACAGTACATTTTGAAAACGCAGCTTTTCCGTGACAATTTTTTTTTCTGCAATGTGGGGACGGGATTATACAGAATCCCATCCACTTTGCAGGTAATGTAAAATGTAGCATTTGTTTCTGTAGTGTTTCTGCCGTGGACAAAATGTTGCATTTGCACAACGTGGGACTCCGGCCTTAACCATGTTTATGGGTCTAATTCAAATGAATGGGCTGAGCTGCAATACCAAGCACAGACACTATAGAAATATATGGTGCTGTGCTTGGTTTTCAATGAAGAACCTGATCACTGATTGGTGGGGCCTGGATGTTGGGCCCCCAATAATTTTTGAGCAATGGCCTATCCTAAGCCAAAAAACCCCTTTAAGGGCTCGTTCACACGGGGACAGAGGGGGCGGAATCCACGTCATTATCCACCCCCTCACAATCGTGGTCTATGGAGACTGCTAGCGATCTTTTTTCCGTGAGCGGCATGTTGCCACTCACGGAAAAAAGAAGCGAGCCGCCCTTTCTTCAGGCGGATTCCGCGGCTCATGAATCCGCCTCGCGGCAGCACGCTCCGGACTAGGTCCATTTAGAGCAGGAAGCCGCGACTAACAGTCATGGCAGGCGTATTTTGGTCCCGATTTTGACGCGACTTCCCGCGTCAAAATCAGGACCACAATACGCTATTCGGTGCCTGTGTGAACTAGGCCTAAGAAGTACATTGCAGGTTAAATGACTCTATATGTTAGCCATTCAAAAAAAGATATGGTCCTAAAGTTATCATGGAGGGAAAAAGGAACCTTCTACATGAAGGTAGAGTAGAGTTTAGTACAGACGTGGACCTCACCAGAGGATGCGTCTCATTTATGATGATGATTGCACCTTGATAATCCTCTCCAAATGACATTAGACATTGTCTGGGTTACCAAGGGGAGAAATGACTCCCTACATTCGGCATTGAGGTCAGAGGACCAACTTGGACGCTTGTTGGACAGGTTGAGAAGTGAACTCTCCTAATGGTCAAAGACATATTTCGTTTCCACGAACACCTAAAGAAACCTATGAGTAAAGGATGGGTTCTCCGGTGGAGGGCTGTGCATCCCCGACACAGATGAAGTGAGCTGTTCATCCCACAGCCTGAAACCTTACGGACTGGACATCAGTCATCGGTGAAGCGAATGCCACAATGAAAAGAGAAGGTTAGTTGAAGTGTCTGAGTCCTCATCGCTGGTGGGTGGCTTTTGGTGACTTGCATGGGTCAGTATGGGGAAGGAGACAGGCAGGGTATAGCAGTGCAATGACTGCGAAGAAGTGCCATGTTGGCCGCAGTGGACCAATCATGTTGCCACCATCTCAGTACCGCTGACTGCTCGCCATACCTATGTAGAACTTTAGAATTTAGAACTTTACAATTAGAATTTTCGATTGGCCCATTTGCAGGTCATCAAATTTGGACTGCATAATGGGTGCTACAAACACATGAGGCTCGGTCATCTGAAAGTCCCCTTAGGTTAGAAGACTAAGAAGAGTCAATGAACATCCCATCCATATTCATCAGGAGTTATCCATCAGTAATTACTAAGGAAACATCTGCCATGGTGACAATGGAAATCCTGGTGGAAATATCAGGTGCACACAACATAAATACCAGTGACATACCTAAGATGGAAAATAAAAGGTCAATAATCCATTTGCCGCTATATAAAGATTAATAAAGCCTCATAATCAGGATTCTCCATAAATCAATGAAAAGGTTAAACATATGTCATGTAGCAAGGGGGAGGAATTCATCAGAGGTTCCCTCCTAGGAAATGCCATGCCTTTGAGTTTGTGCTCAGATCCAACATGTGCAAAGAAACTGTTTGTGATATAAAATGCCCTCAGATCTGAGTATCAAAAGCAGAATGTCAATAAGGTGGGAGCCACATCTTCTGAGGATCTTCATAACTGAGGTCTGGTAATTCCTTGTTGTGTAACTCTGTCCTGGCCAGAGAGCAGCCGATCATACCTTGTACCCTAGACTGGTGGAACCCAACCAGTGGATCACTTCTAGACTCACATTGTCATATGGCCAGAGAGTAGCCGATCATACCTTGTACCCTAGACTGGTGGAACCCAACTAGTGGATCACTTCTAAACTCACATTGTCATATGGCCAGAGGGTAGCTGATCATACCTTGTACCCTAGACTGGTGGAACCCAACTAGTGGATCACTTCTAAACTCACATTGTCATATGGCCAGAGAGTAGCAGATCATACCTTGTACCCTAGACTGGTGGAACCCAACTAGTGGATCACTTCTAAACTCACATTGTCATATGGCCAGAGAGAAGCCAATCATACCCTGTACCCTAGACTGGTGGAACCCAATTAGTGGTTCACTTCTAGACTCACATTGTCATATGGCCAGAGAGTAGCTGATCATACCCTGTACCCTAGACTGGTGGTACCCAACCAGTGGCTCACATCGTCATATTGTCACAAGTATTTTATTGAAATAGATGACGTCTGGCACAATAAAGGTTAAAGGTAGTTGCTCGGTGGTAAAAAATAATGGCCAGGATCAACATCATCAGTCCAACCCAACATGAACAAGACAACTCTATCAGCATGAGAACATTGGTTACCATGGCCAACCTCACGAGAGTCGTTTTGGGTTCTGGAGGCCCGGATCCCAGCTCTGTTTCAAGTCAAACCAGTCCAGTCTAGAAAATGATTATACTATGGGGTCTCATGTTCTCTCTCGGCCTCCTCGGTGATGTCATACTCAACGCTGGGACCCAATCACATGGGCACGCCAAGCGCCATGACATTATAATGCGTGCCCGTGGCTGTTTTAGCCCAGTCACATGCCTCAATGATGACCCCGGGTGCCTGACATCACCAGGAGACCACTGGACATCGCAATGTGGCCAAAAATCAGTTGAGAAAGTGAGCATAAATGTTATTTTTATTTGTTATCACCTCTCTTGGACCTCCACCTATTATACTCCAGAAGAGCGCTGGATCCCATGAGGTGGCCCATATAGGGTGAGGGAAACCTTCGGGTCTAAAGGTCCTCCTAGTAAAGAACATTTGACGAATCCTGATGTGTTTGGCAGGACTAGCCGACTATTTTATATGTGAAGGTGTGAAGACTGTGTGAAGACTATTATTACCCCAAATCAACCAAACCCACCCCCCCATACCCACCAACCTCTCCCCAACCCCAATTCTCCCCCCCCCCCCACTTTACTTGCTTTGGCAATGCCAAATATCTATTCGGGCGTGCCAGTAAAGGTTCTTTGATTTGGTTACCAGATTTTTAGACTGGAGATTATCCATGACCAGAGGTGTCCGTCAATGACTTGAGCTTGTGTATTGGAGGGGAGGTCCTGGACAGAAGGAGATTAGAAGAATACATAGCGGACAACTCTTGAAGGTATATTATTAGCATTTGGATTCCCGGGATGTTCTGGATGGGAGTCACTACAAAGTCTAAAATCTGCTACGCCATCTTGTTTTTGTTACTTTTTTGTGTCTCTCGAGACCAGATTTCTGGATAGATGGCTCAATATCTAGATGACGTTACTCCCAGAGGTTCGATTTGTTTCCATTCTATTTTCGAGCCGCCATGAAAACCTTCATTGAATGAACCGGTCAGATCTTCCAGCAGGACGTTGGACTTGTGACTAGGATTGAGCGATCGTGTTTGGAAGAGATCGGATTCTGATCGGCGATCGACAAAATTTCACGATCGCGATCGGAATTCCGAACACGATCTATTTTGGTGGGATCGAGATCGGTGATTATTTACCACAATGCTGTGCTACTGGCCAAGCATTGTGGGAAAAGTTAAGAATGTTAGCCTTCACACTGAGTATACGCTCTGCTCATTCTGAGCGGAGTGTATACTCAGTGTGAAGGCTCTCAGTGTGAAGGCTCCGTTGCGGTTCCATTGGAATGAATGGAAGCAGCCGACACACAGCCTTAACCCCCTGTGTGCCGGCTGCATTCATTCATTCTAATGGGAGACTATCTAACATCTCTAGTAGCTACTTACCTGCAGAGATGGCTGCTCCGGTGCCCGGTGTTCTCATTCTTCTTCGCCTCGCTGCCTGCCTCCCAGGTTAGTGTTAAAGAGCTAGGAAGAAGGCGTGGCTTGTGGCTTAGGAGAGTGTGGGCGGGTACAGGATGGGGAGACATGACGTAAAGTTCCAGTACCCGCCCACACTCTCCTAACCTGGGAGGTGGGGGCAGCAAGGCGAAGAAGAACGAGAACACCAGACCAGCCATCTCTGCAGGTAAGTGGACACCAGGGGGGAGTAAGTAGCCAAAGGATTAATAAAAAATCCTCTGGCTACTTAGTGATTCACTACACAGCGTGGATTCTAACAATTAAAGCGTTCCATTGTTAGATTCCATGCTGTGTAGTGAATAGGATTGTTTTTAAAATCCGATCTCCGATTAGTAAAAAAATCCCATTGACTTGCATTGGCATCGGAATTGGGATCGAGATCGGGTTCGAATGAAAAATGATCGGAAATCGGATTTCAAAATCGATCCTGAAAAGTCAAGATCGGCTCAACCCTAAATGTGACATCCATACCCCTCCAGGAGGCCGCTCCTTCCAGCTAAGGATCCAATAACCCTACATTAATGCATTGGTGCACAATGGATTGGAGAACGTGACTCTGTGTTCTCTAAAGATTCAGCTCGGCTTTTAGCTACAGACCTGCAGCGGGGGGTGGGCTGGTATTTACGATATCTCCTGTAGACGTTCTCATCTCTGCTTCAAGTGTCACCAGTATTTTTTTAAAACATTTTTTTTCCTTAGAGGAGCAGATAAAAGAAAAATCCTTTTCTAACCTTGGAATATAAACGCTGTCATATTTCTCATTGTAGGAGCAGTATCTCAAGAGATGAGCAGGGTTACGGTATGTGACATATACTGTATGTATTACCCACTTCCATGCAGGTCGCTTATCCTTATAGGAAATGTGTCACAAAATTGTAAGCCAAATTATTATATGAAACATAGATTTTGAAGAATTTTTCACAATTTCATTTTTAATTAAAAAAAAGTGCTTTATGTTGCATTTTTTAACTCTGGCCACTAAGCCTAATAATAGACTGACACCTTCCAATTCTGTAGGGGTTTTCTTTGCAGCAGTAACCTCATTTACATCACAGACAGGATTAGAATAGATGATATCATCTCTATAAATAAGACCACATAACACCCATCACTACTTCCAATACATTAGATGATGTCACATCTTATCTATTCGCCCTCCCAGCACAGCGCATATCTAAGAACTCTTCCATAAATCTCATGTCGACTCCAATTGGTTGGTCCCTGAATATTTGATGTCTATAAGATGTTCTGCAGGTGTTAGGAAGAAAAAGGATTGGGTGTAGGGTTGAGCCGATCTTGAGATTTCAGGGTACTTTTATATAGAAATCTATGGAGAGGGGAGGAGAAGGAGGAGGAGGAGAAGACACATAAATACACATGAAACCTTTGTGAGTCAGGGACATCTTTTAACACTGATTTGTTTCAAGATAAGACTCTACAATTGCACAGAATGAGGCAAATCAAGTAACAGCCTCCTCCTCCTCCCCTCTCCATAGACTTCTGTGTGTGAGACAAGTATTCTATATAGATAAGTTCTAAGTTCAGTCTTATTTCAGATAACTCTCTTCATTGCAGAAAGATTTTCAGCACTTGGGAAAACTGGACTAATTAAAACAAATTAGACAAATTTCTTAAAGACGCAGCTTTCACCATATATCTGAAGAGATCTCAGAGTATAAAGCGGTGGCCATTATACTTTGCCCAAGACGAATCTCTATTTATTCAGTATTGTAAAGTAAAAGGACAATTTGCTGTATTCAGGTCATCACGAGTCAGTTTGCCCATCTGAGTGGAGAAGTCGAAGTTGCAAATGTTGTGTTCACCATGTACTGTTGTGCTAAAGCGGACTCCGGACTACTGGGGTCTACAAGTCTTCTACGACCAAGGTCTCCACCAGTATCCTGGAACCAGACCAAATGGGTAAACTGATAAGTATAGACCAGTGATGGTGATGACTCAGAGCCCTCTCTGTGGGCACCCATCTGTGCACAGATCATACTCTGTGGAGGCCTCTGTGGAGCAGATTGTACTCTGTGGAGGCCTCTGTGGAGCAAAATGTACTGTGTGGGGGCCACTGTGGAGCAGATTGGACTGTGTGGGGGCCACTGTGGAGCAGATTGGACTGTGTGGGGGCCACTGTGGAGCAGATTGAACTGTGTGGGGGTCACTGTGGAGCAGATTGGACTGTGTGGGGGTCACTGTGGAGCAGATTGGACTGTGTGGGGGTCACTGTGGAGCAGATTGGACTGTGTGGGGGCCACTGTGGAGCAGATTGGACTGTGTGGGGGTCACTGTGGAGCAGATTGGACTGTGTGGGGGTCACTGTGGAGCAGATTAGACTGTGTGGGGGTCACTGTGGAGCAGATTGGACTGTGTGGGGGTCACTGTGGAGCAGATTGTACTGTGTGGGGGTCACTTACGGATCCGCACAGTATTAAAGTTAAATTGATGTGTTGGCACTTTGCAATAATTTAGTTGGTTTTGGGTTGTAGTTTGGGCACTCGGTGTCTAAAAGGTTCGCCATCGCTGGTATAGATGATGAGAGCAACCTAATGGGAGAGGATTGTGCTGCACAACCAGTCCAGGAGACGATGGGTACGTCACGCACTACAGCAAAGGAGACAGAATGTATTAGGACAACACGTCTCGGGAACGCTCAGTTTCCTCCATCAGTTCCACCACTTGCAATGTTACAAATCTGCACAACCTGCTTCTATACTTATCACATGTTCTCCATTGAGACGGGTCCTCTTTAGCCTTATTTACACCCCTGGAGCCTGTTCACATGTAGACTCCCGGGCAGGTGACAGGCGACCTACTTTGGATTAAACCTCTAGAGAACATTTTAGGATTCGCTTTACATAAAGAAATACAATATTATTCTACATTATAAAACTGAATCCAATTTTCTCCAAAGGTTGTAACACACCGGGAATCCGCTATGAATAGATTTGTTTAATCGTCTGGCCGGGATTATTTGGGGATTAAGTTGTTTCTCTGGAATGAAAAACAAAAAAAAAATTAAAACAGAAGAAAGTTTTGAGTTGCGATTTATCTCATCATCTCTGCAGATTATCAGATTACATCATCCACAACAAGGATGTTCTTTATCCACTTTGTGATCTGAAATCTCTGGTGCCGGCAATAGTCAGTCCTGGGGGTGCAGAAAGTTTTTAGGTAGGTTCACATGTAAGTTTTTCAGGTCAGAAACCAGTAAGATTTAGATGCATGGGGTAGAAAAATTTCAATTAAATTCACATGCAAAATTGGGTTATCACAGGAAGGAACGTAACAAATAGATTCATATTGGGTCAAACTGACTTTGACTCTGAAAATCTCTGCTCTATCTGTCTATAGAAGTCAACACAAGCAGAGAGACAGACAAAAGCAGAGAGAGAGGCTTAGGGTATGTGTACACAATGGATTTGTGTATTTGGCCGCGGTCTAGCCGTGACGGGATACCAATGCAGGACATTGCATTTTTCCGTTGCTGAATGGGCCTGATCGGCAGGGAGTCATGAGCCATAGAGTCAGAGGTTGAATCAGCTGCCGAATCTGCGGCAATATTGAGCAGGACGCTGATTTTTGAGGATTCTGCTGCAATCTCTGCCTCCCATTGAAAACAATTTGGGATGGAATCTGCCTCGGAATCGGGAGCGGAAATTGTCTCCATATCTGTGCCAAAGCTTCTGTTTGATACAGCTAACTGGGAGCTTTCTATCACTTCAGTACAAGTCAGTACTTCTCTACATATGTCCTGCATGATCCCGGGAGACATAGACAGTGATGGGGCATATTTTCCTTTACTTACTGTGTGCAGTGTATGGTTTCAGTTCGCCAGCTCAGGGATAACTGCAAAATGTACATTGCAAAATCTAAATCCTATAATGGCGGCTTATCCTGAACGGTTTTGAGAAGAATAAGAGTCACCCTTTCATTGTACAAAGAGATCTGGGTCCTTATTGGAATATTCATCTAAGAACAATTACTGTGGATGTTCCCAATGATCCTTATACTACGCACCCCTGAATGCACCTCTCTCACAGCGGCCATATGTTCCAGAATGGAGGGATATACAGTATATGACTCTGACGTCTCTGCACATGATATAGTTCTGGCTGCTCGCTGTCACACCGCTAGACCCAGAACAGAACTAAATTCATTCCTTTAGCATTCCCCGAAGAGTCCGCAGGGCTTTCATTCCACGCACTGTCATCAGCTCCGGTATAACTGTGAAAAATCCCAATACCTTCCCCGAGGCACATTCCCAAAATCCTTCATGTCACAGCAGCCATTGTTATTGTTATAGAAGTAAATGCAAACTCACGGCCCCAATAGTCATGTGGAGGAATCATTGTAAGCTCAGAGAGTCTGTGACAAGTGGAAACTCTCCATTTACTGTAATCAGACAGAGCCTATATATTCCCCTATAGAGCTGGGGGCTACACCTGATTCTAAATACCCCCCCCCCACACACACACACACACGCACCTCCCCTTTAAGCTTATTATGTAACTTGTATCTATCTAGTCTTCCAATATATAGGTCATTTACTATATACATGTATAAAGAATATACTCTCATATGACCCTTGGTGTATACTTATGCAAAATGTGGCAATTTTTTTTTATTGAAATCTATACATGGTGGAGTCAGAAGTAATGTTTAGTAATGATATACATGGTATACATCAGAGCAACAGCTTAGTATATAGATATATATATATAGAACTAAGCCCAGATCTTCTGTGGATGTTGCTTGCTCCAATCCGTCCGTCTCTTCATGTCATCCCAGACAGACTGGATGATGATGAGATCAGGGCTATATCTGTGGGGGCCGGATCATCACTTCCATGACTCCTCCACCCAAAGGGTAAAGGTCATACCAAATATTGATGGGATTTACATTTCTCCTTCATTTTAGTAATTGATAAAAATAAACTATTAACCCTTTTACTTCTGAAAGTGTTCGAACTTTGCAACATTTTTCCAGACCTCAATCTATCTATCTATCTCCTATCTATCTATCTATCTATCTATCTATCTATCTATCTATCATCTATCTATCTATCTATCTATCTATCTATCTATCTATCTATCTATCTCCTATCTATCTATCTATCTATCTATCTATCTATCTATCATCTATCTATCTATCTATCTATCTCCTATCTATCTATCTATCTATCTATCTATCTATCTATCTATCTATCATCTATCTATCTATCTATCTATCTATCTATCTATCTATCATCTATCTATCTATCTATCTATCATCTATCTATCTATCTATCATCTATCTATCTATCTATCTATCTATCTATCTATCTATCTATTTATCTATCTATCCATCTCATATCTATCTATCTATCTATCTCCTATCTATCTATCTATCTATCTATCTATCTATCTATCTATCTATCTATTTATCTATCTATCCATCTCATATCTATCTATCTATCTCCTATCTATCTATCTATCTATCTATCTATCTATCTATCTATCTCCTATCTATCTATCTATCTATCTATCTATCTATCTATCATCTATCTATCTATCTATCTATCTATCTCCTATCTATCTATCTATCTATCTATCTATCATCTATCTATCTATCTATCTATCTATCTATCTATCATCTATCTATCTATCATCTATCTATCTATCTATCTATCTATCTCCTATCTATCTATCTATCTATCTATCTATCTATCTATCTATCTATCCATCTCATATCTATCTATCTATCTCCTATCTATCTATCTATCTATCTATCTATCTATCTATCTATCTATCTCATATCTATCTATCTATCTATCTATCTCCTATCTATCTATCTCCTATCTATCTATCTATCTATCTATCTATCTATCTATCTATCTATCATCTATCTATCTATCTCCTATCTATCTATCTATCTATCTATCTATCTATCTATCTATCTATCTCCTATCTATCTATCTATCTATCTATCTATCTATCTATCTATCTTCTATCTATCTATCTATCTATCTATCTATCTATCTATCTATCATCTATCTATCTATCTCCTATCTATCTATCTATCTATCATCTATCTATCTATCTATCTATCTATCTATCTATCTCCTATCTATCTATCTATCTATCTATCTATCTATCTATCTATCTATCTCCTATCTATCTATCTATCTATCTATCTATCTCCTATCTATCTATCTATCTATCTATCTATCTCCTATCTATCTATCTATCTATCTATCTATCTCCTATCTATCTATCTATCTATCTATCTATCTATCTATCTATCTATCTATCTATCTCCATGTATATACACATATGTCCCATTGATGATTACGGTTACATATGTAACAGCTCAGTTAATACCTAATGTAACAGTTTTTGTGCTAATCTCGGATTTCATGCATAAAATTGACTCTTTTTGACAGCTCCTGGCTGAGAAGACCCTGACAACACCCTGAAATCCTGCAAAAAGTGAGAAAACAAAATATTCAGATCTTATTCACAGTGATATGGACGCCATGAGACCGCTCGTGAGGCTGAGCCGCTGATTCACTTGAGGAATCATTTCCAAAGTAGAAAGTGATTGTTATTAGTGATAACTACTTATATATCCGGGAGTCTCCGCAGACACAAGACAGATCATCTACATCATGAAAGGAAAAGACAGAAAGTTACTTCTTAAGGACATTCCGCAATATTGTAACACCAAGAACATGGAAACAAAATATTCAACATACGGTACCGCGATGTATAGAGTATTGGGTATAAGCACTATATGCAGAAACCCCTGCACTTATACACCCGGGCATGGTATTCATGGGGTGATGCTACAAGCCATGGTACCATGTTCAATGCCATGCTAACAGCAGTGCGAGCAACATGCAGCCTGGCATTGTCCTGTTGAAAAACGGCTCCAGTGTTACCATTGAAGGTCTCCTTATGGCATTGCCCATGGGGTCTCCAGACCAATCTCCAGCTGTCATTGCATTGGAGAGAAAAGTGGGATCATCACTGACAAGGATAGACCTCTGTTCCAGCCTCTATTGTTGTGCACAAAGATACACGAGGGGGAACCAAGGCCCAAAGACGGCAGGGATATCCCTAAGGAACCCTCGCCTTGCCCTCTGATATTAATAGCAAGATTTGGGTTTGCTCAACAAATACTCTTGCCGCAGGCCCACAGTCTTACTTACCGAACCCTGCTCTTGCTCATGGCCGTCTCTGCTTCCCCTTTTTTTCCTGCAGGGGCTCCAACGAATGACTATGGGACAGACGGGGAGAGAGCAGAAAGGGAATGAGCAAGAACAGGGATCGGTAAATAAACAGGGTCCAGCAATTAACGGCCTTTAAAAAAAAATAAAAAAATTTGCAGGGCCCTGGGCCCCCTAAGGCCCCATAGCAGCTGCTGTAGCCGTATCTAAGCCACTGACTACTAGAGATTCTTTCCATGCAGAGATTTGTCACCAGGTGTCTTTGCCTGGTCCTCCAATTGTTATGTTCTGCCTTGCCTTATCATCGTCGTTGCACCCCGACCCCTGGACTGGGGCTTTTCACTGTCGCCCTCGTCCAGCCCCTGTCTAACCATGATCCAGTTCTGATTTAGATCTGTGTCTTCCTATCCCAATCCAGCTCTTAATTCCAGTAGCATGATCACCATCTAGTCCTGTCTTCACGCTCATGTTCTGTTGTTCCTCTCACATCCCCCTCCCAAGTATTCTGGAGGCAGCAACTTAGGAGTCACAATTCTTTAACAAAACAAGATAGAGAATAGTTTTGACTCCTAAAGCGCAGTAACAGATTGCATCTTGTGTTGTAAAGCATCTCAAGGACAGGTTATTTGCAGCGCTCGCTCTCCCTACATACTTATTGTTCATATTCTTCATGTAAGGTAATCCGTCACCCTCCCGCCTATCGCACGATTCCATATCTAGTGTCTGTCGGCTTTAGTTGTCTACGGCTGTTTTATGGGAAATATTTCTGTACCATGACAACAAGTAACCGAGTCCAGACCTGTGATGTTATTGCACAGAACAGTATAATAAGTTATTAGAAGAACAGCAAACCCCAAAAGTAAATCAAACATTGCAAATGTGGCCAAGGTTACATAGAGAAAAGGTGACTATGACTACGCCACGCTGAATGCACTTGGGCACACAAATCATCCAGATTGGCTGTTAGCAGCTCCTCTTGCAATCGCCATCCCATATGTGTACGTTTGGGGACACTGCAGGGCAACCATAGCACATTTAGACCACACAGACTGCTCACAGAAGCACGAGCAACTTGTGGCCTTGTATTGTCCTGTTCAACAAATGGCTCCTGTCACTCTTTGGAGACATAGACGGACCATTGGCTCCATAGCCAAGTCAATGCAAGACTGAGCAGTTAGAGGGGTCCGGCCACTATACAGTATGTCACCCCACTAAGCAACTTGGGGATTAGCACTGGTGTGATGTTCCCTTATGGAAGTTTCATAGTGTTGCCCAAGTGGTCATGCAAACACCTTCTGATGGCTTGTGTTGACAGCATTTACCACCCTAGGCTTGGGACGCAATGTCCAATTTCACTTACAGTACAGATTGGATCCCTATGCGGCTAAAAAATATTTCCTTCAATCTGACTTTGAAGCTGCTCCACATTACAGACTGAAAATAGGTGCTTGAAAATTCAATCATTTGCAGATCTTAGTGACACCGATTACATCTTCGACACTCCTGGGAACCTATCTATAATACATAGTGTATGACACTGTCAGGTCTCCTAGGAATCTATCTATAATACATAGTGTATGACACTGTCAGGGATCCTAGGAACCTATCTATAAAACATAGTGTATGACACTGTCAGGGATCCTAGGAACCTATCTATAAAACATAGTGTATGACACTGTCAGGGCTCCTAGGAACCTATCTATAAAACATAGTGTATGACACTGTCAGGGCTCCTAGGAACCTATCTATAATACATAGTGTATGATACTGTCAGGGCTCCTAGGAACCTATCTATAATACATAGTATATGACACTGTCAGGGCTCCTAGGAACCTATCTATAATACATAGTGTAGAATACTGTCAGGGCTCCTAGGAACCTATCAATAAAACATAGTGTAGAATACTCTTAGGGCTCCTAGGAACCTATCTATAATACATAGTGTATAACACTGTCAGGGCTCCTAGGAACCTATCTATAATACATAGTGTAGAATACTGTCAGGGCTCCTAGGAACCTATCTATAAAACATAGTGTATAACACTGTCAGGGCTCCTAGGAACCTATCTATAATACATAGTGTAGAATACTGTCAGGGCTCCTAGGAACCTATCTATAAAACATAGTGTATGACACTGTCAGGGCTCCTAGGAACCTATCTATAATACATAGTGTAGAACACTGTCAGGGCTCCTAGGAACCTATCTATAAAACATAGTGTATAACACTGTCAGGGCTCCTAGGAACCTATCTATAAAACATAGTGTATGACACTGTCAGGGCTCCTAGGAACCTATCTATAATACATAGTGTATGACATTGTCAGGGCTCCTGGGAACCTATCTATAAAACATAGTGTATGACACTGTCAGGGCTCCTAGGAACCTATCTATAATACATAGTGTATGACACTGTCAGGACTCCTAGGAACCTATCTATAATACATAGTGTATGACACTGTCAGGGCTCCTAGGAACCTATCTATAATACATAGTATATAACACTGTCAGGGCTCCTAGGAACCTATCTATAATACATAGTATATAACACTGTCAGGGCTCCTAGGAACCTATCTATAAAACATAGTGTAGAACACTGTCAGGGCTCCTAGGAACCTATCTATAAAACATAGTGTAGAACACTGTCAGGGCTCCTAGGAACCTATCTATAATACATAGTGTATGACACTGTCAGGGCTCCTAGGAACCTATCTATAATACATAGTGTATGACACTGTCAGGGCTCCTAGGAACCTATCTATAAAACATAGTGTATGACACTGTCAGGGCTCCTAGGAACCTATCTATAAATCATAGTGTATAACACTGTCAGGGCTCCTAGGAACCTATCTATAATACATAGTGTATGACACTGTCAGGGCTCCTAGGAACCTATCTATAATACATAGTGTATGACACTGTCAGGGCTCCTAGGAACCTATCTATAATACATAGTGTATGACACTGTCAGGGCTCCTAGGAACCTATCTATAATACATAGTGTATGACACTGTCAGGGCTCCTAGGAACCTATCTATAATACATAGTGTATGACACTGTCAGGGCTCCTAGGAACCTATCTATAAAACATAGTGTAGAACACTGTCAGGGCTCCTAGGAACCTATCTATCTAATTTCTAGCTCTCTAAGAGACAAACACAGCTGAGTTTATGTGAAAGTGACATTTTTATATTCTGGGATCTCTTCAGATTGACCTCAATATTAAAGTCAAATCCAGCTCAGTATGAGTCGGTATGCCCATCTCTAGGCAGGAGGCATTGGTACTATCACTTTAGATGATTTTCCTAATGTATGAGGAGTTGTGCATCTAGAAGTAAAGTTGGCACTATTTCTACTCCAGTGAGACAGGCATGAAAAAGTGGTCTTGATAAATGAGCCCCGGTGTATTTTCGTTTGCGCCATTGCTGCTGCTATCAGTTTATTGGTGAAGCTTTTGGGTGCATTAAAAATACCATTAGACCCTTGCAACTGAAAATGCATAACCGGCCAAGTTCGGCTTCATGAAAATGTCCCTATTTATGCTTCATATTGCACAGACCCTGAATTTGGCGACAATGATATTCTATGGGCCCGTTCCTTTTGTCCAAGGAGCATGGCGCCCATAGAGCCGTACGTGTCCTGCAGAATAGCTATGTGCACCATCCCTATATCTAATTTAGGATGTCTGATAACCAAGACACAAACATCTCCTGAAGGCCTAGGGAGGTGCTGAGTGACAATAGTCAGGCTCGGTGACAAGCTGCTGATAAAGACGGCACGTATAATCTCAGGGGCTATTTTGGGAACATTGCTCTTGACAACAAGTTTGCAGCGTCGGGATGTTGCGGCAGAATTCTCCCTTCGTTAAAGACAATTTCCATGTCAATGACGGCCTGCCTAGTACTAGGCACGGGTCGGGATATTTCCGCTCGGCTACATGACCACACGCTCCTTGAAGATTAAGCAATGCTAATTTTACTTATCTTCTCCTCCAGGAAGCTCGTCGCCACCTCTCGCTCCTCGCATGTTCCTTCAGTCATCAATTATTTTTGTATCATCCTTAGCAGAGAATGAAAATCATATTATACCTGCTCCGAGACTGAAGTCTTAGAGCCATGAAGTCTACAAGACGTGGAAGCTGCTATACATGTGCTATCATACGTGTCATAGACGAGGACGGCTTAACATCCCATAATCTGTCCATTTATGATCACCCTACAATGCAGGACAAGGACAGGTCTGACCCGGATTATATAAAATATAGAACACCAGTATAACTCAATGGCGATGGGATTTTTACAGAACGGGGCAAAAGTTTTAGACAGGTGTGGAATTAAGTGAATAAAGTAACCTTTGCCCTTTGGAGGAGGAGTCCTGGAAGGGATGATCCGGCCCCCGCAGAGCCCTGATCTCAACATCCTCCAGTCTGTCTGGGATGACATGAGGAGACAGATGGATTGGAGCAAGCAACATCCACAGAAGATCTGGGCTTAGTTCTCCAAGATGGCGGCGGCAACAACTTCCCTGCCCAGTTCTGCCAAATCTGTCTGCAAGTCTGGAGAACTGATGGAGGGCAAAGGTCACACTGAACATGACTTTTTTTCATTTGGTTCATTGACAAAAATAAAGTATTAACCCTTCTATTTCTCAAAGCATTCTTACGCTGCAGGATTTTTTTTCCACATCTGCCTAAAACTTGTGCATAATTCTGTAGCGCAACACAATGAAACTCAATGACCACAGACAGGAGGGAATTACCTATAATGTCGCATCCAACACCACTGCGGAAAATGAGAATCCTTATATGGCCGGACATTCTTCCATCTCCCGCCGCAATCTCCTGTTATCAGTCATCACAAAGCTGCGAGGGTTACATTGACCTAGATGGAAATTTTGTGATATAGGACATTGTCCGCCATGGGCTGTTCATGGACTACACCGTCATCACTAAAGAGATCAGCTCATGATAATCGAGGAGGGTCCTGAAGAAGGGCCCCAGTATAATACTCATGAAAATACATTACATTTTTTTTTTTTTTTTTTACACAGACCCCTTTATTTCTCCAGCACAACCATAGATACTCAATCAGATGGGGAATTTGGAATCAATAACTTGATCTCTTTGTCTGGTTCCTCAGACCAATCCAAAAGAAATTTTGCAATGTAGCCAAGAAGCCACCGCCATTAGAGGGCGGGTATTGGTCTGTGTGCAGGAACATTCACATGAACGCCAGGACCCGAGGTTTCCCTAGCAGAACATTGCAGCCGTTGGTTGGTCTTCTTCAGGATGTCATTACATGATGTAATAGAAGACGTCATTCATCAGACCAGGTCAGCAACTTCTTCCATTGCTCCATGGTCCAATTCTGATGCGGACAATGTAATAGCTCTTGCCGGTGGACAGGGGTCAGTATAAGCTAGGCACCCCCATATACAGCTGCTCTTCTGTGGCATCTGACCTGACGGACCGGTCTTCACTCCCCTGGAGCATTAATGACCTTTGGTTGGCCAGGACAATGCTTTGGTCTCTCCTTGGACCATTTTTGGTAGGTATTAACCATTGAATACAAAAGACCCGCCGTGACCCAGTCATCTACCCATCACCAAGAACGGACCATAGTCACCAGTTCATCTATTTGGGGACAATATCCGCCCATTATCTTACTGGAATTAAGTTTATTTCTTTTAAAGCTCCTCCTCTCCTCTGCATAGACTTCTAGAGACCCGGGCTATGGTGTTGGTAGTCCAGACCACAGACTCCAACGCCATCGTAAATGGTGACAGCCATGGCCAGCAAGAAGCAGTAAAGATCCTCTACTTCAGGGATAGGGAACCTTGGCTCTAAAAACTACAACTCCCAGCATGCATACCTGCTCTTCTGTTCTTGTGTCTCCCATGGAAGTGAATGGAGCATGCTGGGAGTTGTAGTTTCACAGCAGCTGAAGGTTCCCTACCCCTGATCTAATTCATTAAAAAGTCAGGGATTGATTCCTATGAAAGTAAATATATAAAACTAAACATCTAAATCATTATGTAAATTTTAAAGGGGTTGTCAAGGCTTAAGCTATTTATGGCCTAATCTCAGCTCAGGAAAGGACAAAAATATCTGATCAGTGAGGGGGCAGAGAGCCAATCCCTGGACTGATAACCTGTACGGAACGGTTCCTAGTGCCCATTCGGTACACAATACAGGTCTGGAGGCAGAAAGCTCCGTTCCCTGTATACTACCCAGGCGCCGTATCTGTAGCTCAGCACTTATTGAAATCAGAAAGGCCTCATTCACATCAGCGTTGGTATTCCGTCCGGGGGAGTCCACATGAGGACCCCTCTCGAATGGAATACCGAACGCAACTGCAGTAAAAGCACATGGACCCCATAGACTATAATGGGGTCCGTGTGCTTGCGGCCAAAACTCCGCAGGGATCATGCGAACAGGATAGTTCACAATCTACTTTCCTGTCGCATGATTCGTGCGGGCAGCGTGCGGCAAGCACACGGACCCCATTATAGTCTATGGGGTCCGTGTGCTTTTACTGCACAGCGCTTGCAGTTTCGTTCGGTATTCCATTCGGGGGGTCCCCATGTCAACTCCCGAACGCAGATGTGAACGAGGGGTAAGAGTTGAGCTGCAGTGATGGCGCCTGGACAAAATATAGGGGGATGGAGCTTTCTGCATCATGTGTATTGGATGGCTCCACACAGCTGACCATCTCTCTGCCCCCCACCAATCAGGCATTTAGCGTCTTATCCTAAGCATAGACCATAAATAGCTCGATCCAGTCAATCCCTTTAAAAATTATCATTTTCTTCGGACTCCACAACCCAGCTGCAGACATGTCATTTGATACTTTAACAAGGTGCAGTCCATCTTGTAAGACCAAGACAGATTCAACATATATTTGTAACAGAATATCGGATTAGGGGAAAAGAGGCTCGTACCTGGAGAAAGTAGCATTTTGCTCTGAATAAAATACATTTGTATCTTTTTGTGTTATTGATTTCTGCAACAGTTTCAGGACTTTTAGTGCACAGACAACTTGGAAACATCAGCAGAATGAAAGTGTGACCTTGTCGATCCATTTCACAAACTGAAACCATTTCGTTATTGTCTTCTGGCACTGCAACAAGACAACCTCACCAGTCATTTGTGGTCGCTTTTATTTAAAGATTTTCATAGATCTCTCTCCATTTTTGGATTTTATGGTACACATGACATATTCCCTTGTAAAGCTGCAGCGTCACCCCCTCACTTACTAACGGAGCCCATCCTGTAAGAAGATGGGACAGAGCCTGAGACCCGGTCACCTCCTTGGATCTTACTCTTCAGCTTCTTTACTACACAAGGAAGGTAGAAGGAAACCTACGGGCTACCAGCGGAGGACGACCTTTGCATAAACTTGGCGGGGGATGGATCGTCTCAGGAACATCATTAACCTGTTAGTAACCAAAGGCAGGATTGAAGAAATGGAACCGGCCCTACTGATGTAGAGGGAACGAAATCTGCAGACTACATAAAATAAGCAATAAATCATCATCTATGGACAGGACTCCGATGTCTGCTGGAACCATTGTGGCTAGTTCTTTTTTGGTTGCGATGCAATGTAGATGGCTATAAGGCAATAGATGGTCCCTCCGACGGTCAGTGCCATAGTGGTTCGGTAGAGAAGTTTATCGGGAAATCCTCGCTTCAAGTGGACAGGTATCCCATCTGGTTTCTTATAGGAAAGGAAAAAAAAAAAAAAAAGAAATAGAGATGCAAATTACAAAAAATTCCCAAACACAACAACCCCCCCTCCCCCCCAAACCAACTACCGCCAAGAGCAAGCAGAGTGCACTGCAATAGTGTCCTGTTGTCAGGGTTTATCCTACAAATAATTCAGGGGTTGTACAGGATCATGATGCCGAGCTCCACATGCCACAGCTCGACCCCATTCATAGGACTGAGATGCAACATGGCCATGTGACCAACGGACATGATGTCACTTCCTGAGAAGAGGAAAAGACGTTCCCAGATAAACCATAAAAGTCCCCGACTGCGGTGTCCTCCACCGGCATTCACAAGAAAGGAGTCCCCTGAATTTCTTGTGTTAATGGACCCGTACACTGCATGCTTTCCTCCATTCACTATAGAACTGGCAGCATTGCCGCACACGACCATCTCCACCAATCCAAGATTTTTTACTTATATGGTCTATGCTGTTCTGGGATTTAGCGGATGCCTGTACTATATACTGTAGTAGGACTGCGGCCACAAGAAAATGGCCGCCTACTCAGTAAGCTGTGTAAGCGGCCACAAAATGGCCGCCTACTCAGTAAGCTGTGAAAGCGGCCACAAGAAAATGGCCGCCTACTCAATAAGCTGTGTAAGCGGCCACAAGAAAATGGCCGCCTACTCAGTAAGCTGTGTAAGCGGCCACAAGAAAATGGCTTACACAGCTTACTGAGTAAGCGGCCATTTTCTTGCGCAGTCTGCTCTGCCCAAGGCCCAGAAGATTGAAACCCAGGACAGAAGAAGACACAGGGAGAGGGCATTCCTGAAGAAGATGGAGGCGGCGCTGGAGAGTTCTCTCGCAGCATTTGGGACGCCCCCCAGTGCTGTTTGAGCGCTGAGGACCGCCCCCAGTGCTGCAAGATAACTCATTTGCATACCAAAGAAAACTGGGATTTCTACCAAAAGGCTGCACAGAGAAGACAACGAAAGGTAGGAGAAGAATAGTCTTTATTAAGGCTATTCCTACGTGTTAGAAAAAAAAGGGTATCCAATGATAAGATCCCTTTAACAGCTGATCCACACAGACAGACCTTAAGGACAGGCCACAGCACTGACTGATACGGTGCAAGACCCCCACCATTCTCATATCAATGACTTGTCCTTACGTTCAGTCCTCAATACTTTGCAGTTTGCATGAATCGCTTCTATGGACTTACCTGGAACAGTTTTTGCAGCTCGGGCACTCTGTTTTTACCGAGGTATTCAGAAGCCCTTTCACTTGGAAGTTTTGTTGGAGTGGCAAAAATGGGTGTAGGAGCCTCGGGGTGAGCGAAGGGTCTTAGTCCCTGTAAAGACAAGGAATGGCAAAAGTTATTATTGAAGTATTAATGAACAGAAGCAGCGCACACCTACAGATCTAATATGGCATTTGCTGAAAACCCTGCAAAATACAGCCGTGAAATCCTGCGCAGAAGTCCACTCCCGGTCCCTTCTGTATTCTTTGCCTTGTTTCTCTCACTAGAGGACGGTTCATAATGCAGGAAACGGAGTTAAAAGAACACAGAGGAGTCCGCTGCATTATTGTTATAGCAGATGTGCTACAGTGTACTCTGTTACATTGTATTGCAGCACGTCGCCCATAAGGTGCCTATGTCTTGTAGGACGCAGCCGTCGGAAGACAATTGGTCGGGCTCTTGGCTGCCATGCCAATCCCTCGGACCCTGCAATCTCATCGCATGGGGATCTCAAGGGTGGTAAGGAGGACGACCTTGTCCCTGGATGGCGGTATAGCTATTGATCACAGCATCCGAGGGGTTAATCCACTGGTGTTGGAGTATTCCACGACTCCGGTGGTTAATGCTGCAGGCAGAACTCCGCGGCGCCCGTGGTATTACAGAACCATACTGTTATGGCGCTGAGCGATAATTATACACTGAGCGTGATGTCATAGTACGGCGCAGAGCAGGAATGGGATCAATGGGCAAACAAAAAATAAAAGCTGCAGCAATTTTAGTTAAAAAAACCCCCAAAAAACAGATGGTGTCCGCTATTTTTGCAGTATTTTTTGTACCATCCTCCTGGTTCTCCGATGGACCAGAAGAGACGGCCTGGCACAGATGTGAACAAATATCCGGATGTAAGGTCTCCGCAGCTTTGTCAATAAAGGTCGCGTCGCTCTACAACAGCTGGGCGTATTTTAAGGTTCCCTATTTTACAAGGTTAATATTCTAGGGGTGCAAGAGAAGACGGAAATTGTAGCCCAGCGGGAATAAATAAAAGGTTACCGTCCGTCTCTCACACCGGCCCCCGTCACATGGACAGCAGGGGAGCGGCCTAATTCTGTCCAAACACCTCCGGCTGCTGCGGGTAAAGTCACAGTCATCTGCCGCACACTTATTACATGAAGGTGTCTAAGGATATAACAACACACACAAGCTTCCTGCCCACACACTGACCTTGGGATTACTGGCAATCCTGAAGGACAATCCCCTGCGTAATACAAGGAATTCTGGTCATTACTTATCTTATCCTATCCTACTAATCCTATCCTCCTAATAATTATTATTATTAATATAATAATTGTTTGTTCCTCAATTCTGCAAAAACAGCTGAACGGATTTATATGAGATTTGGCACATAGATAGATTGTAACCTGGATTAACACATCGGCTACTTTTTATCACGTAAATGTCATGGCTTCACGACTGTTATGAATTTATGTTCACACGACTGTTCTGAATTTATGTTCACATACTATATACTATATTACACTGCTCCTGCAGCAGCTTATCTCAGGTTCTGATAATGCCAGGTCTGTTATCTCTCTAAGTCAGGGGTAGGGAACCTTCGGCTCTCCAGCTGCTGTGAAACTACAACTCCCAGCATGCTCCATTCACTTCCATGGGAGTTCCAAGAACAGTAGAGCAAGTATACATGCTGGTAGTTGTAGTTTTGCAACAGCTGGCGAGCCGAAGGTTGCCTACCCCTGCTCTAAGTAAACAATTAGTTAACCCTCAGTAGATTGTGTACAAGCATTTGCATATTATCTGATCTGCTCCAGGTTGCGCTGAAACACTGGACGGGAAAAGACCTTTAATCCAGTTTGGCAGTTTGCTACTTTTAAACATGCCAGGAAAAAGAAAATCTAATTTGTTGTAAAATTCTAAAACAATGAGGGCTATTAAGGTAGACGGAAGTCACAGAGTTTTCCTCAAGTGGAGCTGACGGGGATCATCAGCACCAACAATAAGCTCATTAGATGGTGTCACAGTGAGTTGCTGGAACAATCACAGGCACAGTGCGAGGAACAAGTTTAGTGGCAGGCCAGCTTGACAACTGTCAAAACACCAGAGCAGGCGGATCATTGACACTAACAACACGCTCATTATATGGCGTCCCAGCGAGCTACTGAGATGCAGGAACAATCACAGGCACAGCGCGAGGAACAAGTTCAGCAGCAGGACAGCTTGATAGCTGCCGAAATGCCAGAGCAGGCAAACCATCCTTGGCAGCAATTTGCTGAATATAGGTGGATCATCGACACCAACAACCCGCAGACAAAGTCGTGGGCAGAGGCTAGTTATTTATATGACTGGTCTCAAGGAGATTTCTTCCTCATCTTATTCAATATTCAAGTCACTTGATTTTCTTGCATTATTTGTGACATTAACCAGATGCGGACTGCCCACTGATAATATACGCCAAGGGTCGGCATCTATCTCTGCAGGAATGAACCTGTACGCCCTCATAGAGGTCGGCAGCTGCAAAACAAAGGAGTCAGCTAAATCCCAGAGAAGCGAGGGACTTTTTTTTTTTTTTTTTTTTTACTGTCCCTGCCTTCCCGATGGATATAGGAGCCGCCATGATGTAGCTCCTCTTTAGGCCCAGCAGCGAGGTGATCCGCAACGGGTTGGAAACTACTAGAGGATCCAAATCAGCTCTGCAGTTATGGTCAGGAGACTAAGTCTCCTACATATTTTATCTAATAATTTTTTTTACCGTATACTAAAATAAAACCCATACCCAATCAGTTTTTGGTAAGGAGACCATGGAAGATGAAAAAAAAACAAACAAACAAAAAAAACCCATACCCATCTGTCCCCAGTGCTCCAGGGTCTCCCACCACAGTCCGATCCTTCAGCTCCAGTGTCTTTTTTTGGTGGAAGTCCCCGCCACACGTGACAGCTAAGGTCAATCAGCAGCCTCAGTAACGGAAACAGGACAGGAGACGTATGTGGTTGTTCCATTCCTTAGCATACTGACTGACCTTAGCAGTCACGTGTGGCAGGGACCTCCGTCAAAAAAAAGACACCAGAGCAACAGGACTGGACCACGGTGGGAGACACCAGAGCACAGGGGACAGATCAGTATTGGTTGTTTTCTTATATTTTCCACTTTACCCGGCCTCCCAACAAAACACGGGTTATCCTGGACAATCCCTTTAATACAATCACATATCATCACAACTAGGAGTGACGTTCTGCACAGAAATATTTGCAGTGCACGTTTACGGCATGTGCCAAGAAAGTGACCCTCACATACATTAAGCAGACCCAAAATGGCAGACTGCAGAAATACACATCTAAATACAAACACTACACAGTATACGGATTTCTGAGCACAGACGTCTATGCGTAAAGGATGCCACTCCAAAAAGGCAAAGTTCTGAGGTTTCCTTCAGGTAATCCTCCTGCCCAAAACCTTGGCCGAACTCTTCACAAAACATTGCAAGGCCGGGGCTCCACGGGCTGGAAACGCCACAGAAAAAATCAGAGTTTTACAGTATCTACAAAGTGGATGAAATTCTTACGAATCCCATCCCCACTTTGTATTTAAAACTGCAGTGCCAACATGCTGCGATTTCCAAAACTGGCGCAGTTTTGGAAATTGCAGCGTGTCACTTATATCTACGAAAACGCCAGCGGCTTTCCCGTAGATATAGTGGTAACAGAAAGTCCACGGAGGAAAACTCTGTAAACTTTCTGTTCAAAGCGCTGCGGGAAGAACCACAAAACATTCCCGCCGCCGTTTTTCCCACAGCGCTTTAGTGCTGCAGATCATCCCGTGGAGCCTTAGCCTAAAAGAGCTGCCTTATTTGTATAAGACTTCAAAGAAGTGACTATATATAAGAGCAGTATGATATACATATGTGCGATGTACTGGGTGATGTGGTGGTGGTGGGTGAATACACCTGGGGGGGGGCGACAATGTGACTGGACATGTTAGAAGGGGTTGCACTGATGAGGTTCTTGCAGATAGTCTCAAGATGATATCCAGACAAGGACAGGGAAAATGCAGCCTCATGTGAAGATCCATGAGAAAAAACCTCAATTCCCTGCCCTGAAGGCGTCCTTCTGCTCAGAGGCGCTTCACTCAGACATGTTCAGTCTGTGAAATAAGAACCACATGTCGGCCATACTTCCTGGACTCCAATCTCCCCGGTCTTCTATGATTCGAGGAGCCACTGCGCGACTATTATTCCATAGCAGAAACATGATCAGAGTACAGGACAGTAATCCCACAGTAACACAGGGACTCCTAGCATTATGAATGACTGATGTCCGGAGTACGGCCCCAGCACAGTATTAATCTGGGAAATACGGCTGACATACAATGAAGATGTTTCTTGGACCAAACCTGGCCGTCTCAAACTGGCCAATAGTCCAATTACTTCCAAAGAGAAATCCTAAATGAAGGGGAAGAACCAAATAAGAGCACAGAGGCCCCCTCAATCTAACAACCAACATGGGCCCCATCTCATAGAGAATGACAATGCAAGAATGAAATAAACAGGGGGCCCCTATATTGATAGTCTCACTGGTGAGGACCCGGCCCAATGCTCTGTGAGCCAACCACATCATCCACCAATCTGTCTCCTCTCTACAATATAACACTGGATTCACATCTGCGCCGGCGTCCATTCAGCACAGACCTGTCTAAAACTGCCGGACGAATATGTCCTGCAAGCCTAACTTTTTTGCCCGGCGATTTCAGTGCTATAGAACAGACACCCGACGATCCCCATTATAGTGAATAGGGTCCCTTGGGCTCCTTCGGTGTGCACTATTTTAGTCGCCCATTTATCTGGTTTTCTGGTGCTTCAATGGACGCCCGGCACTAGTGTGAACCTAACGCACGAAAACCTACAAGGCTCGGTACACGCTGGCATTGTCGGAGGATGACTAAAACAGCAGTGACATGCGGAGCCCGGCAGATCCTACTGAATAGAATGGGGTCCATCGGGTGTCTGTCGTTTTTAAACTGAAACCAGAGGAGGAAGTAAAAAAAAAAAAAAAAATCTGCTGCCAATTTTCAGCAGTCGCTGCGCCCAACGGAGACTCTGGTACAAATGAGAAGGTAAACCGTAATGAACAAGAGGCCACATAGAGTACAAGCATGTTATCACTGGGGATATATAGGATACACAGTGGGTACATTCACATGGGGAAAAAATCTGCTGAGTATTCAGGAAAAATCTTTGAGCAAATTGTCAAGGAGCATTTACTTCGGTACCTGGATGGGAAGGCATTAATTAACCAGAGCCAGCACGGCTTTATGACCAATAAATCTTGTCAGACTAACCTCATTTCCTTCTACAACAAAATCACTGAATGGTTGGACCAAGGGAATGCCGTGGACATAGTATATCTTGACTTCAGTAAGGCATTTGATAAAGTATCACATAACCTTCTTATTGAAAAAATGATTAAGTATGGCTTTGACAAAAAATCAGTTCGGTGGATTCACAACTGGCTTAATGATCGGGCACAACGAGTAATACTAAATGGCTACACATCGAACTGGAAGAAAGTCAAATGCGGGGTGCCGCAGGGCTCTGTTCTAGGCCCAGTACTTTTTAATATCTTTATAAATGATCTGGACGATGGAATTATTGGGGAACTCATAAAATTTGCAGATGATACGAAGATAGGAGGAATAGCCAACACTAGAGAGGAGAGAGAGTGTATTCAAAAGGACTTAGACACACTGAAACAATGGGCTGAGGCCAACAAAATGGGATTTAATAGGGACAAATGCAAAGTTCTACATCTGGGTAACAGAAATGTAAAAAACATATATAGTATGGGAGGAATAGAACTAAGTGATAGCATAGGGGAAAAGGACTTGGGCATAATAGTAGATCACAAATTCAACATGAGCCAACAGTGCGGTGCTGCTGCAAAAAAGGCTAATAAAATTCTGGGATGTATTAAGACAAGCATTGAATCTAGATGAAGAGAGGTCATTATTCCGCTGTCCTCTTCCCTGGTCAGACCACACCTGGAATACTGTGTACAGTTCTGGGCGCCTCAATTCAAGAAAGACATCGATATATTGGAGCAAGTCCAGAGAAGAGCAACCAAAATGGTGGAAGGTCTGCAAACCATGTCCTATGAGGTGCGGCTAAAAGAACTGGGATTGTTTAGTTTGCAGAAGAGAAGGCTGAGGGGAGATTTAATAGCAGTCTACAAATATCTGAAAGGTAGTCACAGTGCAGAGGGATCTCCCCTATTGTCATTAGCACAAGGAAGTACAAGAAGCAATGGGATGAAACTAAAGGGAAAGAGATACAGATTAGACATTAGGAAAAACTTTCTGACAGTGAGGGGAGTGAGAGAGTGGAATAGGCTGTCACGGGAGGTGGTGGGCGCTCCATCAATGGAAATCTTCAAGCGGAATCTGGAGAAACATATAGCTGGGATGATTTAGGAAAACCTGCACTCACAGGGGGTTGGACCCGATGGCCCTTGAGGTTCCTTCCAACTCTACCATAAGAATAAAATATATTAGGTGAAGACCCACTGGCGGACCCCTGAAGTTGCGCCTCTGTTTCCTGCCACAGGTCTGTGCCCACATGACTATTCAGTGGATCCATTTGCACAAAGACTCCCAACCTTTATACGGAAAAAAACCCCTCAAACACAGTGCACCATAAATACACCCGGCACGAGGTCCCACTGCAATCAAAGGGACTGTAATGTGGGAGTTTTTACGTAGATTTTAACCTTCAACATGCGCCAATATCCGAATACTGAACGCGATCACCAGAGACATTACCACTACCTCACTTTCCTGTCCACTGTGCATGATCTAGACTGCAAAGGAAGCCGGAAACAGCCATGTCCCACTTCTACCTCCTACATGGCCATCTCTGGATGGCAGACATATATTCTTCTAGATTACAGGAGCTCTGGAGTAGTGACACCCCCCCAAAAAAAAAAATTTCACTGCAGAATCAGAACCTGCCCGCCATCAAAACAAATCCAACAAGGCTAAGGCTACATGGCGACTTTGACCTCGCCACCCTGCAACTCCTTTATTAATATTAGCCAATGGAGTCTGACAGCGCACGAACTGCAACTAAATAAATTCAGCGCTGCATCTGATGTCAGGGACCACCGAGACTTGTGACTGGGCCTCAGTGGGTCACATGGCCGCGTGACTAAAAGAAGCATCACAATGCTGTGTAACCCATGTGACCACTGAGGCCCAATCACAAGCCTCAGAGGTCCCTGACGTCAGACAGAAGGGCTGAAGAGAACAAGGAGTCATGGCGGAACCCAGATCAGTCACTTCCCCTGGGCCTCCGCTTATTATACTCTGGGGGTCTGAAATGACTCTAGAGCAGGGGGAGGCAACCTCTGGTACTCCAGATGTTGTAACACTACATCTCCCAGCATGCATACTTGTTCTGCTGTTCTTGGAATCTCCATGGAAGTCAATGGAGCATGCTGGGAGTTGTAGTTCCACCGCTGAAGAGCCAAAGGTTGCAAATCCCTGTTCAAATTTGAACATGCTCAGTCCAAACAAAAGCGCTGGACGAAGCTCGCAAGTCAACGCTCACAAGATTCGCCCAACATGTACTAACACTAAAAAAAAGGGCCATCGTTTAATGGCGACAAAACCTAAATAATTGCCATTAATTGTAATCGAGGTAAGATTTTGATCTGGGTCATAATCACCCAGCCCTAATTGATGGCCGATGCTTTGGTTTGCCCATCCATATGATATAAGGAGAAGTCTGACACCTGGGACCCCAGTAACTCCTGCTATTGTATATGTGGCGAGCGTCGTACTGCTCACGCACCGCACAATCTGCAGACAGGGGCGGGTACTCAGATCTAATGCTGCTAGCCCAATCCTAAGGATAGATCATCAACAGCCGAAACTAGATAACCCCTTTCATTTTCATGGGCCCATGCACACGGCTGTATATGTTACAGTCTGTAGATAACATGGAGGTCATCCGTTCTGTTCTCCACAGACCTGCTCACGTGTAGGGGCCTAAGATGGCACCCACCTGCTACCAGTCAGCTGAAACTATCATCAGTACCAATGACAGGTGGGGGGGCGCTGCAGCGGCCATGACAGTGAAAGCAATGCATAGTGTTTACATCCAGGGTCAGCATGTACCAGGAACATGTATAAAACATAAGGCCAGAGAACTCTGGACCAATCAGATTGCTGCTTTCATTTTCCACGTGTGCTGGCTTTGGAATGGTTTCTATGCGCAACCCCAGCACACGTTTCGGTACTATTCCGTTATCGGGCCAGCAGCAGCGCATTTCAGCACCAGCTTTCGGGACAGCAGTTCAGTTCAGCAGCGGGAATTACAATGACATCCGAGGACTGCTGGCCCGATGCTTGTGCCCAGTAGCCAGTACATCAATGACCCCCCCTCCATCTCCTCCTCCTTCCAGTGCTGCCCCCCAGCTCTCCTTACATCTACCCCGTACCCTCTCCCCGCCACATGACTAAGCCGATGCTGGCCCGATGATAGAGGCCGTGCTTGTGTGTAGTAGGCAGTACATCGATCGATGCCCTCATCCTCCTCTTCCTTCCAGTGCTGCCCCCCAGCTCTTCTTACATCTGCCCCGTACCCTCTCCCTGTAATAGGCCTCACCGTAAATCTTGAGCAATGAATGCTACTAGATAGCCGCCGGACGCTGCAGAAAGTTTGTCCCTCCGGCTCGCTGTAGCTCACCGTTCCTATAGTCGGCGTGTTTCTTGTCAGGGCCTGGATTGAGCCCCGGTGTCTTTCCTTTCGGTCTCGGTACTAGCGCTGAGGTGAGGCCTAGTCGTGTGGCGGGGAGAGGGTACGGGGAAGATGTAAGGAGAGCTGGGGGGCAGCACTGGCAGGAGGAGAAGGATGGGGGAGGGGGGTCATCGATGTACTGGTTACTGGGCACAAGCATCGGGCCAGCAGTCCTCGGATGTCATTGTAATTCCCGCTGCTGAACTGCTGTCCCGAAAGCTGCTGCTGAACTGCGCTGCTGCTGGCCCGATAACGGAATAGTACCCACGTTTCGATATAGAATGTCAATTTCAATAAACTTTATTTACAAACACTCTGAATCCCCCTACAGCCTGTATAGTGTCGCCTCATGCAGTGACGGAGCTTTTACGTTACAGGCAGCCCTAACGCCGCAGTCAGCCGGTGAAGGTCAGTGCCGCCGTCTCCCTCCTTCCATGCTGCTTCCCCTTCACGTCCCGGGCCCTCCGCCGTCTCCTCACCTGAGGACTGTACGCCTCCGCTGGGACAGCCCCGACCAGCTTCTGGGTGAAGCCGTTAAACTTATAATACATGCTGGCGACCTCAGTCTGTCTCCGGACGCTGATCTTTTCCGCCGGGAAGGACCTCATAGGCTGAATCGGCGCTCGGTGATGACGTCAGGGACTGTCTTTAGGGTGCCGGTTGTCGCGCGCATGTTCAGATTCAATTTAGTTAATATTTTCGGCACTATAATGTTTTATAAATTATTTAGATCTAATTTACATTGGATATTATTAAACTTTACGTTACTATTTGTGATATTTAAAGAAAGTAATGTGACAGGCAGTGTTGGGGCAGCCCTGTGGTGTCACCTTGTGTGTGAAGCCGCTGTTGCTGGGTCACCCTCACAGGTGGCTTGTGATCTGCTCACTGATGTGTTATAGGATCTTATACCATATGCATAGATTGTGGTGACATCTGCATGAGAACTCAGGATCTTACGTAATGTGTTTTTAGTTTTCTTTGTGTTTCAACATTTAAAAATTCATTATTTTAGTGTTTTAAACCATTTTGCTTTAAAAAAAATTTGGCCTTGAAGGGGGTTATTATGGAAATTCTAAGTTATTCCATATAATTCTCTGTTTGAGGGTGGTCCATGCACTTGGGATTCCCACCAATTATAAGAATTGGGGTCCTGAATGGAGAGGCAGGTCGCACATGTGCCTTGTTGCCCTTATTCAGTTCTGTGGATCTGCTGGAGATAGTGATCAGATTCTCATTGGCATTATTATTATTATTATTATTATTATTTATATAGTGCCATTAATTCCATGGTGCTTTACATTATTATATTGATTCCATGGTGCTTTACATTTGGAGGTTACATACAATAAGATAATCCTTTAATAGTCCCACCTTGGGGAAATTTCAGCGTGTTACAGCAGCATAGTAATACAGATACAGGATAATACAGAGTAATATGTTACAGACGTAGACACAGATAAGCTGAGAAGAGAAGATATACTAGGAGTCCATGGCAGCTAAGGAAAAACAGAAGAGAAAGAGGAAGACCTCATGGTCATCCTCATAATCATTAGTTCTCTGTGCGGAGAGCTCTTCGTTTGGTCTGATGTAGATTATACAGCCTGGTCACGGTTGGAAGGAAGGACCTGCGATAGCGCTCCTTCTCACACTTGGGGTGAAGCAGACGGTCACTTACTGTGCTGCCAAGTCCCATCAGGGTCCCATACATGGGGTGGGATTTGTTCTCCCGCATGGAGGTCACCACAGACAGTATCCTTCTGTCACCCACCACCTGTACTGGGTCCAAGGGGCTCCCCAGGACAGAGCTGGCCCTCCTGATCAGCCTGTCAAGTCTATTTCTGTCCCTGGTTGATATACTGCTTCCCCAGCAGGCCACACCGAAAAAGATGGCTGAGGCAACCACAGAGTTGAAGAAGGCCCTAAGAAGTGTCCCCTGGACTCCGAAGGCCCTCAGCCTCCTGAGCAGGTAGAGTCTGCTGTGGCCCTTTCTGTGCAGCGCCTCCAGGTGATCAGCCCAGTCTAGTTTATTATTGAGGAGCACGCCCAGGTACTTACAATACACAAAATATACAGGTAGATATAATACTAACAGTGACCGACTGGCACAGTGGGGTAGAGGGCCCTGCCTGCGAGGGCTTACAATCTATGAGGCATACTCATAGATGTTGATAAACCAGCTACTCTATATGTGCAGGAGATCCCAGTGCTTCAGAACAATGGGGGTCCCATTAGTCAGAGCACCAGTGGCGCTTGCCCAAAACCTGCCAGAAACAGGTGTTTTGGCACAGTTTGGGGAAGGACTTAGACCTCAGACCACAAAGTTGCTAAATGTGTCTATCCTGTGGATGGAGGAAAACTTATAATTACTGGCATATCTGGTGGGATCTGACTATATAGTGATGGTGCTGGGGTGCTGCAGACCTTCATTGATTTCTAGAATAGGAGCAAAACTGAGTCTAGCACTATAGATCCTGGAGACAGCAGTATCAGCTGATCAGTGTAGGGTCCAGGTGTCAATACTGATGGTCTATCCTGTGGGCCACCTAAAGGGGAAATTGTGCCAGAATGAACTTCCTAAAAATAAACACACAGATATTATAATGGAGAGGACCTCAGGCCAACACTACTTTCCACAAAATGGGGTGATGCGATCTGTAGGATATATGTGATCAGTGGGGGTCTCATGACTAGCAAGAATGAAAGGAGGTTAGGCCGAGAATCCTTCGGACATGAGCTCTTCTGTTTTCAGTGTTGTGTTCACACATTGCAGTACTTAGTAATTGCATGTCTGAAAAAATAAGACACCAAATAGAAGTCCGTTTTACAGTAATCGCTGTGGATTTGCAATGTGCTTGCTGGCATAGTAGTTGTTAGAGATGGTGAGTTGATGTAGTTAGGTTTTGTTAGGTATATTTTTCTACCATCTTTTTCCTGGAATAATGTGGTATTTTGGGTACGTACCTATGGAGCTAAAACATACTGGTATAACAATGTTTTGTGTGATTGGATAACCCAGTCTTCTCCTGATCCAGCTTAGATCATGTGTAATCTAAAGTCAGTCTCTAGATCTTGGCTGCCATCTTTCTGTCCCCAGGATTTACACTGTATGGATTAGGGCTGGGGAGTCAGAGTCAGAAAATACATTAGTGAGTCGTCAAAATAAAATTATGAATTATTTTATTTAAATTAGACAGTATTCTACAATTATTGATATTGTATCATTATATACCTCGTTACATATTTACTTTGTTAGGAATCAATCTCTAGATTTTTTGTGATTTAGAGACACCTTCCTGCTTCTGTCTGACCATGGCCACATATGGATCAAAGTATTTAGGCACGGACACATTCCACATACAGGAGCCTTTATGACATCCCATTCTAAATACATATATATTAATATCTCCCTGACTTGCCATCTCTTTGGATGGGGATGAGAACAGGGCTCTGTGCAGACCAGTCAAGTTCTTCCACATCAGATTCTCCCAACCATGCCATGATGGGCCTTGCTTTATGTACTGGTGCACAGTCAATTTCAGGGGCCGACTTATTGAAAGCACTGACTCCTATTACAGGACCACGCTGGAATTCAGTGAGCTCCAGAATTAGCCATTGTGTCACTAATGTTTGAAAAAGCGCCTGCATGGCTAGGGGCTGGATTTTATACACTGGGGGCAATTTTATTATTAATATTGTTTATTTCTATTCTATAGCACCGTTAATTCCATGGTGCTGTACATTATTATATTAATTCCATGGTGCTGTACATTATTATATTAATCCCATGGCGCTCTGTACATTATTATATTAATTCCATGGTGCTGTACATTATTATATTAATTCCATGGTGCTGGACAGTATTATATTAATTCCATGGCGCCCTGTACATTATTATATTATTTCCATGGTGCTGTACATTATTATATTAATTCCATGGTGCTCTGTACATTATTATATTATTTCCATGGTGCTGTACATTATTATATTAATTCCATGGTGCTCTGTACATTATTATATTAATCCCATGGTGCTGTACATTATTATATTATTTCCATGGTGCTGTACATTATTATATTAATTCCATGGTGCTCTGTACATTATTATATTAATCCCATGGTGCTGTACATTATTATATTAATTCCATGGTGCTGTACATTATTATATTAATTCCATGGTGCTCTGTACATTATTATATTAATTCCATGGCGCTCTGTACATTATTATATTAATTCCATGGTGCTGTACATTATTATATTATTTCCATGGTGCTGTACATTATTATATTAATTCCATGGTGCTCTGTACATTATTATATTAATCCCATGGTGCTGTACATTATTATATTAATTCCATGGTGCTCTGTACATTATTATATTAATTCCATGGCGCTCTGTACATTATTATATTAATTCCATGGTGCTGTACATTATTATATTAATTCCATGGTGCTTTATATCATTATATTAATTCCATGGTGCTTTACATTTGGGGGTTACATACAATACACAGAATATACAGGCAGATATAATACTAACAATGACTGACTGGCACAGTGGGGTAGAGGGCCCTGCCCGCGAGGGCTTACAGTCTATGAGGGAAGGGGGGAGAGACAGAAGGAGAGGGGGAGACTGTACAGATGGCGGTGCGGTGATAGTGTTATTGGAGGTTGTAGGCCTTCCTGAATAGGGGAGTCTTCAGGGCCTTCTTGAAGCCTGTGATTGTGGGGATCAGTCTTATGTGTCTTGGTAAGAAGTTCCAGAGTATGGGGGATGCACGGGAGAAATCTTGGAGGCGGTTGTGTGAGGAGCGGATGAGAGCAGAGCGTAGTAGGAGGTCATTGGAGGATCTGAGGTTACATGTGGGCAGGTAGTGGGAGATTAGGCCGGAGATATATGGAGGGGACAGGTGAGGATGAGGTCAGAGATATATGGAGGGGACAGGTGAGGTCAGAGATATATGGAGGGGACAGGTGAGGTCAGAGATATATGGAGGGGACAGGGTGTGGATGAGGTCAGAGATATATGGAGGGGACAGGTTGTGGATGAGGTCAGAGATATATGGAGGGGACAGGGTGTGGATGGCTTTGTATGTTAGCGTTAGTAGCTTGAACTCAATTCGCTGGGCTATAGGTAACCAGTGGAGGGACTGGCAGAGGGGAGCAGCCGATGAAGATCGGGGGTGAGGTGGATTAAGCGAGCAGCGCAGTTTAGGGTGGACTGGAGGAGGGCGAGGGTGTTAGCTGGGAGTCCGTGGAGAAGGGTGTTACAGTAGTCTAAGCGGGAGATTATGAGGGCCTGGATGAGCATCTTGGTAGTTTCCGGGGTGAGGAAGGAGCGGATTCGATGGATGTTCTCGAGCTGGAGGCGACAGGAGGTGTTGAGGGTTTGGCAATGGGACTGAATAAAAAAACCTGAATTCTGTGATGAGAAGCTGGGGCCCAATACTTTTCTTTATATAGTATAGGTCTAGTAGTGTTGTTGAGGTGTATGAGTATCATCCTATTCAATGAGAATGACAAGACAAGCTCTTTATTGTGTGGGTATACTCACACTGCATTTTGGAGAGGTGGACGTCTGGCTCAAAGTCCTCTCCATAACCTGGTCCTATTCTGCCCTCCATTGCTTTTTATAATGGGCGCAGTGATGGATGCCTCTTTATTTAGCATGCTAACCGGTTTTGGAGGAAGAATCGACACTATAACAGCAGCGTGTGACCTTATACTTATTATCTCCATTAAATGCAGCTATTCACATGTGAAAACTACTCCAGACATCTGAAGCCTCAGCTTTCTGCTGTGAGTACCACAGGGACTGGTTTGCACGAGATTGATGGTCCCAGGATTCTCTGGCGCTGAAGCCAATAGAGAGAACAGGATAGGTCACATCTATCTAACTAGCAGTAACCTGATTTGGCCACTACACGGAGAATGGCGCTGTGTTTCTGGCTCCATTCTCTATGTTATTTCCTGTGCCTGCTGATCAGTGTAGGTGCTGGCTGTCAGACCCCCAGTGATCTGAGATTAATTACCTATCCAAAGGAAAGGTCATCAATACCTTTAACCTGGGACTGCCCCTTTAATTGATCCAGACGTGCCAGTGATTAGAGTGATAATAAATGTAGATACAGCTCGCTCACCAACGTTTTAAGCTTCATTACCAGAAATCTGTCATTGTCTTTTTTTTTTTTTATCGAAAAATAAAAGAAATTGAGGCGGCAATAACTAACCTTGTACATAACAAGCCAGTGACTAATACTTTACATTTCATTGGAGCCAGATTCCAGAGCGTCTCTAAACCAGCGACAGGTCAGTTTCTTGGTACAGGTTCGGCGTGACAATGCAAAGGTTGAAAACCGTCCTAGCCGTGGGGTAAAAACTAAACTAGATGATGCGTGATGATAACCACAGTCAGGGGCGTAACGTGAAGTTCCTGGGACCCTGTGCAAATTATACAATGGAGACTTCACTTCCCATGTGCTTTCTATAATACTCATGTCTTCTTATGTTGTAGACAGGGGCGTAACTACCGGGGTAGACAGCCGCTACCGCTACATTTGTTTTTCTTAATAGGCCGTTACCGGCCCTATTTACTTACCTAAGTAAGACCGCGGGCCCCACAAACATTATTATTATTCTCGGGGGTCTTTTCAGACCCCCCGAGTATGATGATAGGGGGCCTGGTGAAGGTAAGGAAACATAAAAAATAGTGTTACTTACCTCTCTGGGCAGGCTTCAGGCCTATTTGTGTGATGTCCATGACGTCAACTGACCGGGACCTGCGTCCCAGGTCATGTGACGTCTCGGACATCATTGAAGATGGCCGACACCACTGGGGACTGCAGGGGAGCCGGAGATAGGTAAGTGACTGTTTTTTATGTTGGTTTGACCCCCCCGGTCTCCGATTATTATACTCTGGTGCCTGAATAGACCCCAGAGTATAATAATTGTTCATGGCCGTTCACAGTGGGTCAAAATATTGTGTATAGAGGCCACTATGGGGTGTAGTATTAAGAGAAGGGGCCACTATGGGGTGTTATAGTATGTGCAGGGGCCACCATGGGGCATAAAAGAGCACGCAGGAATGCCGAGGTGGTGGTGGTGGTGGGGGTCGGTCAGGGTCTTCGGTGTCGGTCAAAAGTTCGCCACAGGGCCCCATCATTCCTAGTTATGCCACTGGTTGTAGAGAGGTCTTTGGGCCCCTTCAGGCTCCAGGGCCCGGTAGCGATGCCCCTGCCCATAGTGGACATGTTAATGTGTCCTTAGCCAGTTGTCATTCATCTGCCCTATTCTATGTATTGTGAAAAGCACAGGTCAAGCGAAACAACATCCAGGTGAATATATGGGGGGGGGGGGTATTCAAAGGAACATAGTTTGGAATAAAGGTGACCGTGACTTCTCACCTGACACTACATCCTATAACATAATACATATGTATGAAATTATTTCTAAGCCTGACAGATGAAATTGCTCAATTAAGATAACACTTATTCTGCACAACCATCCATGAAAGCGACATTAATGAGACAAGACTCTGAAGATTTCAGGTTCATTGGACGAGAAGTTCAGCATTAGAAATTATTTGCTTTGTTTTCTTCCTGCTATGAGGAATGGCTGGAGTCGCGGTGGGTCCTCCGGGCCGATTCGACACCGTACAATAAGACGTTTGTTGTTTGAGGAGCAGACTCCTGGACAGAGATGAAGGCCCCGTCATCCGCCAGTCTGTGATAAACTGACAAGTGACATTTGCAGTAAAGGTTGGCACTTGTAGCTCATTAGGCACGTGTCGTACCGCCACATAGAAGCCCCTTAGCCATGCGTTACACTCACGGAGAGAGGTTAAGTCACTCAATAACGTTTAACGCGTTACGTGTTATGTGTTGTCTTCTGCATTTTCCAGCCGGCGCTTTCATTAGTGGCTGAACCTAAGAACAATCAATATATTCATTCAGTTTCTAGAAATTGCCAATAGAGAGACAATCTGCGACAAAACATCTCTGCGATACTTTCCCAGCACTGTCACCTCTGCTATTCACTGCTCTCCATTGCAGAGCAAATAATCTTCACCTTTCATATTTCATGGCACATTGCTAGTAGATGTCGTAACGTCAAGGGGTTGTCAAGTTCCAGACAAATATGAAGAGACAAATATTCTTGTTTGTGAAATGAAAAGTACTACAATATACTTTCTGTATCAATTCCTCACGGTTTTCTGCTTACTGCCAGTGGATAAAAGTCATTCCATAGTCATGTGGTATACAGTCCATGGTCATGTGGTATACAGTCCATGGTCATGTGATACACGGTCCATAGTCATGTGATATACGGTCCATAGTCATGTGATATACAGTCCATGGTCATGTGATATACGGTCCATAGTCATGTGGTATACAGTCCATGGTCTTGTGATATATGGTCCATAGTTATGTGATATACGGTCCATAGTCATGTGATATATGGTCCATAGTCATGTGGTATACAGTCCATAGTCATGTGAAATATGGTCTATAAACAGATGATATATGGTCCCTGGTTATGTGATGGACCGTTCATGGTCATGTGATATACAATCCATGATCATGGATTATCTGGTCCATAGGCATGTCCATAGTCATGTGATGGACACACAGGTACATCTGCCTGGTTATGAGCTGTGCACCAGTGTCTATCACATGACCATAGACCATATATCACATGACCATGGACTGTATATCACATGACCATAGAGCATATATCACATGCATACCTCCCAACTTTTGAAGAACTGAAAGAGGGGCAAATTTTGCCCCGCCCACTTTTGTGTTGACTCCGCCCACTCGTTAATTTTTCATGTGCCCGCACACAGTATAATCCTCCTACAGTCACCCGTAAATTATATGTCCCCCCTCTATCTCTCCCCCAGTTTCATATACACCCTTCATCTGACCCCAGTTTCATGTCCCCCTTCCATCTCTGCCCCCAGTTTCCTGTCCCCCCATCTCTGCCCCCAGATTCATGTCCCTCCATCTCTGCCCCCAGTGTCATGCCGTCCTCTCCTTCATCTGCCCCCAGATTCACGTTCCACCTCCACATTAAACTTACCTTCTCCTCCGCTCCCTCGCCGTTCTCTGCACGCCTCTTTCCCTGACACATATGCGGCTGAAGCGAGGAGCTGACCTGTGTCAGCTCCTTGCTTCAGCCGCATATGTGTTCAACTCAGATCTGCGTCCTCTGGACGCAGATCTGAGTTGAAATCGGGACATACCTCCCTCCAACCGGGACCGCGGGACATGTCACCCAAATCGTGAATGTCCCACGGAAATCGGGACGGTTGGGAGGTATGCACATGACCATGGACTCTATATCACATGACCATAGACCATATATCACATGACCATGGACTGTATACCACGTGACAATAGACTGTATATCACATGACCTTGGACAGTAGCCACATGGGATGATCATAGCAGCTTGTCCGAGTACTGGATACTGATGACTTATCTACAGGATAGGTCGTCAGTATCTGATCAGTAAAGATCTAACGCCCAAACCCTGCACCTACCAGCTTGTATACAATGTATATGGTCAGAAACAACTCCAATTCCCCTGCATCACCACTACAGTATACAGTAAAATAATTCCTACAAAAAATCCCCTTAAAGCAGAACTGTTTTGCACTATATCTTCTTTATGTCCTCATTCCTGTAGACGTTTTTGGCCATGATCCTGTTTCAGGGTGTTAAAATGAAGCCTTATTGCCATGAGACCAATGTACTAACTCTTAGTTTTTGCCTAGGCTGCTATTTGTGTAGAACAGATGTGAATGTGTGATACAAGGTAGACTTCTTCCTTACATAGATTAACATTTCCAAGAATTTGCAGTTTTTCCTTGTAGTTCAGCACCATCTGTAAAGTGCAAATCTCTGAAGCAGGGTGGGAAGCATATGTACCTATTACTGCTACATCAATCTGCAGCGTACCACCAGCTGCCGAGAAGTGAATGAAAAATGCAAGGCGTGAATCACTCAGGGCGCCCTGAAATTGTGATGTAGCGGTTATACCGAGAGATATGATGTGGTCCGAGATTACTTTTGACTAGTCTTTACCTGCCCTTGCAAAAAAAGCATTGCAATTCCTCATAGAGATAGATGTGTATTATATGTAGTTGGGTGCAACCCTAATACTCTCTATAACTTTGCTGAGCGGGATGAAATATTTCTGTGACGTCAGATCTGTGCTAAGGGCTTGGACCAGTCAGATAACTCTCCCTATTATGATAGTATCTCTGATATCACAAATTGCAGGAATTGGCTGACCACAGAGAGAAGTAGAACAAACTGTTTAAATCCCACATGGTGTTGAAAGCTAGATCCCGGGCGCACAGGTGTCTTCACCAGTGCCAGCTGCAAAGTCAGATGGACTTGTGCTGAATTTGGGGACCAAGTTATCACCACTGAAACTGGTATAAGAAATAAATGCCCCACAAACTGAGGTCTGACCACAACCCATGATCAAAATCAGGGGGATGAATCAAAAGCGTGAATGTGTCAAAGACAAAAGTCGTTCCGAGAGGTAAAGTCAGAGCCAAAATCAGTAGACAAGCGAATTTCTAGTAAGAAGGCTAAGGTCAATAATAGAGCTGTCCAGCACAAGCAATCAGGGTATAGAAGCCAAACTAAAGTGCAACCATATAGCAGGCACCTGGATGAGGAGGAAGAGGGTTTAAATATCCCTCCTCAACTGATAATTGCATCAGCATAGGGGAGCCCTAAAAACTGCAGAAGCTTTACAAGATGGCATGGTAACCTTAAAGGGATTCTACCATTAAAACTTTTTTTTTTGTGCATAAGACATCAAAATAGTCTTTAGAAAGGCTATTCGTCCCTTACCTTTAGACGTGGTCTCCGCAGTGCCATTCCTCAGAAATGCAGCTTTTTGCAAATGAGTTCTCTCGCAGCGATGGAGGTGGGCCTCAGCGCTCAAACAGCGATGAGGGCATCCCCACAGCTGCCAGAGAAGTGTCTCCAAGCGCCGCCTCCTTCTTCGTCCGCCACGTCATGTTCAATGTCTTCTTCCAGCGCAGGCTTGTAACCTAGCAGAGCAAATGTAAATCTCCATCTTACATAACCCCATATAGTCAATTCCTATAAGCACTTGGTTAACCTGTGATTTTTGGTGTTTTCCATCCATGCATTGTTGTTACATTCTTGAGGTCCCTTCAGGCCCTAGAGTAGAATAAGAGGAGGCCCAGGGGAGGTGGTGAAAAATAATAAACAGTTGTGTTCGGTTAGTCAGCACATATGCTTAAATTGGAACGATACATTGAAGATTAGCATGGCCCCTGCACAAGAAAAATAATAAACAGTTATACTCACCTGTCCTGAGCTCCTCTGGGCTCTACTGCAGCGTACAGTGCTCCATAGCGGGTGTCCTTGGTTCTCTTCCGGTATCCTGGATGATGTCAGTGGTTTGGAGGACTTCTGTGACCCACTCACAGGCCTCAGCTTTAGGTGAGACACATTGGCGTAATGCCATAGGACGCATAGGCTTCGGTGATGTCACAGGCGACAGCGTTGTATGGGACATGTTGACATCATGATGTGGGATGTGTAGGCCTCTGCAGTATCATAGGCCCAGAATCCTAGATCACAATGATACCAGGAATCCCAGTCTCCTGTCTGTGTTTGAGCAGAACCAGCATATCACCCCAGTCCTGCAGATAGATAGGTTACTGTCACCAGAACCAGCATATCACCCCAGCCCTGCAGATAGAAAGGTTACTGTCACCAGAACCAGTATATCACCCCAGCCCTGCAGATAGAAAGGTTACTGTCACCAGACCCACCATATCACCCCAGCCCTGCAGATAGATAGGTTACTGTCACCAGACCCACCATATCACCCCAGCCCTGCAGATAGATAGGTTACTATCACCAGAACCAGCATATCACCCCAGCCCTGCAGATAGATAGGTTACTGTCACCAGAACCAGCATATCACCCCAGCCCTGCAGATAGATAGGTTATTGTCACCAGAACCAGCATATCACCCCAGCCCTGCAGATAGATAGGTTACTGTCACCAGAACCAGCATATCACCCCAGCCCTGCAGATAGATAGGTTAGTGTCACCAGTTCCGGCATATCACCCAGTCCTGCAGATAGATAGGTTAGTGTCACCAGAACCAGCATATCACCCCAGCCCTGCAGATAGATAGGTTACTGTCATCAGACCCCATTATATCACCCCAGCCCTGCAGATAGATAGGTTACTGTCACCAGAACCAGCATATCACCCCAGCCCTGCAGATAGATAGGTTACTGTCACCAGAACCAGTATATCACCCCAGCCCTGCAGATAGATAGGTTACTGTCACCAGACCCACCATATCACCCCAGCCCTGCAGATAGATAGGTTACTATCACCAGAACCAGCATATCACCCCAGCCCTGCAGATAGAAAGGTTACTGTCACCAGAACCAGCATATCACCCCAGCCCTGCAGATAGATAGGTTACTGTCACCAGAACCAGCATATCACCCCAGCCCTGCAGATAGATAGGTTAGTGTCACCAGAACCAGCATATCACCCCAGCCCTGCAGATAGATAGGTTACTGTCACCAGAACCAGCATATCACCCCAGCCCTGCAGATAGATAGGTTATTGTCACCAGAACCAGCATATCACCCCAGCCCTGCAGATAGATAGGTTACTGTCACCAGAACCAGCATATCACCCCAGCCCTGCAGATAGATAGGTTAGTGTCACCAGTTCCGGCATATCACCCAGTCCTGCAGATAGATAGGTTAGTGTCACCAGAACCAGCATATCACCCCAGCCCTGCAGATAGATAGGTTAGTGTCACCAGTTCCGGCATATCACCCAGTCCTGCAGATAGATAGGTTATTGTCACCAGAACCAGCATATCACCCCAGCCCTGCAGATAGATAGGTTACTGTCACCAGAACCAGCATATCACCCCAGCCCTGCAGATAGATAGGTTAGTGTCACCAGTTCCGGCATATCACCCAGTCCTGCAGATAGATAGGTTAGTGTCACCAGAACCAGCATATCACCCCAGCCCTGCAGATAGATAGGTTAGTGTCACCAGTTCCGGCATATCACCCAGTCCTGCAGATAGATAGGTTAGTGTCACCAGAACCAGCATATCACCCCAGCCCTGCAGATAGATAGGTTAGTGTCACCAGTTCCGGCATATCACCCCAGTCCTGCAGATAGATAGGTTAGTGTCATCTGAATCAAGTAGTATTTTCCTTTGTGAATTGGTTCCTATATTGCAAGACTATCATTGTTTTTATCAACATGCAAATGAACACTTTGGAGCATCGAGGGTGTTACCACTTCCATCTTTGAAGCAACAGCAACCTTAACCTATATGTAATGTCCCGGTACTGCTAGTCCAATTCCCTCTAATCGTCCTTGCAGACCGAGATGATATGGACATTTGCACATAAGGTAAAAAAATTCCTCCCCCGTCATTCCTTCTATATTTCACCAGAGCATGCGCCATCTTGTGGATGTTTTTGTGAACTACACCTGCCTATACTTTGTCATTGTAATTTGAGCTGGCACTGTAAAGGGAGTGTCCATTATAATTAGGTGCCCTCCAGGACCACTCAAGGGAGCTTGGCTGGCCTGGAGGCGGAGTTGAGTGACCGCCCACTCTAGAGAGGGGGTTGGGAACTTTTTGGTCTTTTGTCTTCGGTGTTGAGCTGAGCACATGGGAAGCTGTAAAAATGGCAGCTAAGTCTCCGGGAAATTGTAACAGAGACGTCTTTTCCTCTGTACCCAAGCTTCTTCTCAGAGAATACTTTCTTCTGAATCTCCAAGCAGAGATGCCTTTTCCTCTGCCTCCAAGGTGTTCCTCAGGGAGTGTTTTCCTCTGAAGCCCCACCTCTCTACGAGTAGGCCGTCCTGTATCCATACATCTGGGAACTCCACACGTATTTCGCTATGCAAGTAAGTCTTTGGGACAAATCTATATTTAAAGGAGCCCATAGCTAGTTCGACGGAAATTGAGGGTCGCCCGCCGCCGATAACTTGTATCTCCTCTTCTATATACGTGTACCCAGCTTTGTTGAGGTCTAACCCCCTGGATACAGGCCATCCCTACAAGTATATACAAGTTTAACTTCCCAAGCTACTACGAGTTAACCAAGCCCAAGGTATTCTTGCTCAAAGCTCCATCACCTGATTAAGTGGACATTGTCTATAAAGATCGCTGTATTGTATGTGAAGAATCACTCCGTCATCTGCATATTTGTATCAACTCGTCCTGCTAGTAAAAAAAGCAACGATTACCCCCGAAGCCTGGTTGTCTGTTGTCATTGTCAGGTATCAGAGTGGGGGCGGGTAATCGGGACATCAAAAAGGGAGATTTGGTGCACATTTGGGACCCAGGGACTCCCCCCTGAAAGCCACATCGGATATATTACCGATGTGATACTAGCCCTGGCCTTCCTGAGTGTTGCATATACAGTATAGCTCTGAGTCTGTGTTGATTCTGGGTTTGGGCATCAAACTCCCTGTAATGCTAAAGGTCCTGGTGGTTCAATTGGTAGAAATTTAGATATTCTAGCCTCAGGTTGCTCCTGGTAATCCAGCTCCATGGAGCATTCTAGGAAACATTGATCCTGTGTATTGGACAAGTGCGCCACCCCAAAACCTGTCCCTGCCACTTCTTCAGTGTGACTATCTAACCTACTAATATACAGAATAAGGGGACATCCTCGCCCTCTATCAGGCAATAGTGGAAATGTGGATTATTTTGCCATTCGAGGACACGACTTTTAGCAATTTCCACCTGTAGAAATGTTCCCTTTTCAGTATGGCCTGCCTTGCCATATTATCTCTGTATTAGTAGATTTGGTGTTGCTAAGGTAGAACTTTCTATCAGTAATGGACACACATATTATTTCCCGTCATTTTAGCACAGATGTCTGTTCTCAGCCTTCATAAATCCTCCTGTTCAGGTTTGTTCTTATATAATAGAGAACAAATGAGTGGGTGGATGTAGAACATGAAATTGCTGTGTGTCCTCTTGTTTTGTTTATGGAGCAATCGCTCTGGAAAGGTTTAGATTTCATGTTTGCCCTTTATACAAATGAATTCTCCGGCATTGAAGAAGACACAACTGGAAAACCGATTACAATGGCTTTATGGCAGATGACAGAGGTAAAGTGATCGCTCTGCGGATGAGGGCGCAGGACGGCGAGTCGCCATATTATTACACCGCCTTATAAATAAAGGAAAAGAAAGTTTCATATTGATTCCCTTGTGTTTTTTTTTTTTTTTTTTTGCTGAGGTGCGGAGAAACATGTATTATGTATGAGGTTGGGAAGGAAAGCAGAGACCTAATGTACAGTGATAAAACTATATTCTTCTGTCATATCTATCATGTCACTATCTATCTATCTATCTATCTATCTATTTATCTCCTATCTATCTATCTATTTATCTATCATCTGTCTATCTATCTATCTATCATCTGTCTATCTATCTATCTATCTATCTATCTATCTATCTATCTATCTATCTATCATCTGTCTATCTATCTATCTATCTATCTATCTATCTATGTATCTATCTCCTATCTATCTATCTATCTATCTATCTATCTATCTATCTATCATCTGTCTATCTATCTATCTATCTATCTATCTATCATCTGTCTATCTATCTATCTATCTATCTATCTATCTATCTATCTATCTATGTATCTATCTCCTATCTATCTATCTATCTATCTATCTATCTATCTATCTATCTATCTATCTATCATCTGTCTATCTATCTATCTATGTATCTATCTCCTATCTATCTATCTATCTATCTATCTATCTATCTATCCATCCGATCTCTCTTATTCTATCTATTAAGCAAAACCCATTACTTATAAATAAGTCTTAAGAATCTTATCAGAGAGGCATTAGATAGTAGAGTAGCGTCTCTTACTTCAGTGGACTTGGGCTGTCCTTGAACTGTATTACATGGATGACTATTGTTCTGTACGGTTGCCATGTTCTTCTGCATTTCCCCTGCAGTGACTGCAGCATTGGAGAGCTTTGGCCAGCTGAATCTTTCCTTGGCAAAAGAAGAGCTAAAGAAAAGCTGGTTTGCATGTATATAGCAAGAAGTAACTGTTCTGTATCCCTGTTTTCCACCGTCCGGGGAAAGCTGGCCTGATGTCCCTGCAGTGTATAGCTCTGAGAAGAGCTGTTGGGTTTCTTCTTTAGTTCTTCCCTGCCTATCTGAAGCTAATGCCTATCTAGCCCTCAGCAGATATGTCTCTCTCCCTATCTCTGACCGCAAAAATGGCGAATATGGCGGCAGCCGTTCTTATTAATGGGAGGTCACATGTTTTCGGCAGCCAATGGGTTTTTTCAGTTTTTTTCACTGCCTCCATTGTCGTAGTTCATGTCCCACCTCCCCTGCACAGTCATTGGTGCAAAAAACGCGCCAGGTAAGGTGGGAGGGGATACAAATTTTTACTGCGTATGCCGCGTGGTATTCGATTGGGAACAAATACCTCGAACGGCCTGATATTCGATCGAATACCTATTTGATCGAACGGTGTTCGCTCATCTCTAGTTATTATATAAAACTTTTTATAAAGAAGTATCAGAACTTTTATTTGTTTCTGGAATTCAGTGAATTTTTATGATAACGCTTTTGAGCATTTGCTGTGATGCATAAACAGAAATCTCCACCAAGCAAGGAACCTGAATGTATAAGAGTCTATGCATAGCAAATAGAATAAATCCCATAAGCGTCTATTAGGTTCCTGCACATGTGGCAGGTTTTACATTTAGGAGCCCTGAATGCTTATTGTTACTTTCAAACTGAATTGTAAAGCCCCATTTAGGAATTAAAGAGAACCGGTCACCACATATCCTGCCCCTAAACCAACACCTTGGCTTTATACCCTACACTAATAGGGTTGCAAAGATGTCCCTTGCAGCATAAAGATTAAATTGAAGCTATCATTTATTACTTGCTATATGCTAATTACTCGTGAAGAATCTTGTGGGCAGTCCTCGTTTATTGAGGAGGCTTGCAGTACCTGTGAAGAGTCAAGTGGGCAGTCTTGGTCTCCCAAGGATTCAAGAGGTACCGATAAAGAGTCATATGGGCATTCTTGGTCTCCCAAGGAGTTATGCAGTACCCATGAAGAGTCACATGGGCAGCCCTGCTCTCTCAAGGATTCAAGAGGTACTGATAAAGAGTCATATGGGCGGTCCTGGTCTCCCAAGGAGTCATGCAGTACCCATAAAGAGTCATATGGGAGGCCCTGGGCTCCCAAGGAGTCATTCAGTACCCATAAAAAGCCATGTGGGTGGTCCTGGTCTCCCAAGGAGTCATTCAGTACCCATAAAGAGTCATATGCGTGGCCCTAGTCTTCCAAGGAGTCATTCAGCACCCATAAAGAGCCATATGGGTGGTCCTGGTCTCCCAAGGAGTCTTACAGTACCCATGAAGAGTCATTTGGGCGGTCCTGGTCTCCCAAGGAGACATGCAGTACCCATAAAGAGTCATGTGGGTGGTCCTGGTCTCCTAAGTAGTCATGCAGTACACATGAAGAGTCATGTGGGTGGTCCTGGTCTCCTAAGTAGTCATGCAGTACACATGAAGAGTCATGTGGGTGGTCCTGGTCTCCTAAGGAGTCTTGCAGCACCCATAAAGAGTCATGTGGGTAGTCCTGGTCTCCCAAGGAGTCATTCTGTACCCATAAAGAGTCATATGGGTGGCCTTAGTCTTCCAAGGAGTCATTCAGCACCCATGAAGAGTCATATTGGCGGTCCTGGTCTCCCAAGGAGACATGCAGTACACATGAAGAGTCATATGGGCGGTCCTGGTCTCCTAAGTAGTCATACAGTATACATGAAGAGTCATGTGGGTAGTCTTGGTCTCCCAAGGAGTCATTCTGTACCCATAAAGAGCCATGTGGGTGGTCCTGGTCTCCTAAGTAGTCATGTAGTACACATGAAGAGTCATGTGGGCAGTCCTGGTCTCCTGAGGAGTCATGTTGTACCCATGAAGAGTCAGGTGGAGGTCTTGATCTCCCAACGAATCATGAAGTGCCCGTGAAGAGCTGTATGGGCAATCCTGGCCTCCTGAGAAGTTAGGCAGTTCTGACATTATATAGACCAGGATATGTCATTACAATAAAGTACTTGTGCTTTTCGGTCTATACGCCATGACCAGATTTAGCCAATGTCACCTCACTTCACTGCATGTGCACCATGTGACAGTAGAGCCCACTTGTAATGATTTATCTATCCCGGACTGTGAATGACAACCACCCCATGGCCACACGACTCCAGTTGAGGCTGAAACTGCCCATATGACTGGCGTATTATTCACCGGTCTTGATGATTCCTGCAATGGAAGAGGATTTGTATGATCAGGCATATTCTGTGATGGCCATGTGCCTTGGCAGGAATCGAAATATCTCTTTTCTTCAACTCCACACCCCAATCTAGAAGATCAAGCTCTATGGTGAGAAACTGCATGGAAAAGTTGTATTACATGACAGCTATTCAGCCATATGACTGACCATGTCATACAGGACATGCACATCTGCTAGCAACGCTCTGCTCTCGCTAATGCAGGAAGACTCAAGCAGGGAACACCTACCCCCATGAATGATATAGGTATGGGATTGTCTTCATGCACCAGGCAGCTGACGTCTTATATGGCTCCTAACACTTATGATAGGTTTTGCAAGTTTCAGAATTCCTTGTAACAGTAACATTCGCTTTCATGAGATCGGAACATTTGTTAGAGAAATAACTGCTTACCTTCTTATCGCACGCTGAGATTTTAACATTCGTTTTGGACAATTTAGACCTGCAATAACTCTACACAAAATTGTAGTCAGAAATGTCCTAAAAATACTGCTGTGTTAGCAGGAGGGGCAGTCAGACCAGGCGGTGCGTGGGCGCTGACTAAGTAAATAATAATTCAGTCTGAAAGGTCTTATGAATGAAACGCGGCTTTCGCTTTTAGGTATTGATTTTAGAAATGTTACCAAAAAAGTTGAGCCTTTCCGTAGAGGAAATCTCTGCCATTGTCTAGGGCTACGTTCACGTTGCGTCAGGTATTCTGATTTTTTTTCCACCACCGTAGGATCTGAAAACTGGTAATTGAGCGGTGACCTATCCAGCATTGGATGGACATCAATGAACCCCATAGACTTATAATAGACGATACCCTCAAAAAGTTACAAATTCTTTTGGAAACCTAAAGTGTAACAACATTTGTGTCTTTTTGATGCTAGAAAATACAATACAGTTGCCGATTCTGGGAAAACCCGTTGAGACCTAACACCTAAGGTCTGGGAGGTTTTGGCTCAACGAACTAGTACCTGCCAGAGCTGCATCAAAGGCATCTCAACGAGCCAACCAGTGCCGGTAGTTCCCATGGATCCCCTGGCATAACTATAGGGGTTGCAATAGTCTTAGTTGCAACTGGGCTCAGAAGACAAGGAGCCCCACTGGTCACCCATTCTTACACTAGGGTTGGTTAAAGGGATTCTACCATTAAAACTTTTTTTTGTGGATAAGGCATCGGAATAGCCTCAGAAATACCGTTTTTTACCGGTATGCAAATGAGTTCTTCCACTGTGATGGGGGCGGGCCCCAGCGCTCAAACAGCGATAAGGGCGTCCCCATCGCTGCCAGAGAAGTGTCTACAAGCGCCGCCTCCTTCTTCGTCCGCCGCGTCATGTTCAATGTCTTCTTCCGGCGCAGGCTCGTAACCTAGCAGAGCAGACTGCGCAGGCGCACAGGCCACGGGAAAATGGCCGCTAACAATACTGTGCAAGAGGCAATTTTCCCGTGACCTGGGCGCCTGCGCAGTCTGCTCTGCTCTGCTAGAAGTTACGAACCTGCGCCAGAAGACATTGAAGATGATGCAGCGGACGAAGAAGGAGGCGGCGCTTGGAGACACTTCTCTGGCAGCGGTGGGGACACCCTCATTGCTATTTGAGTACTGGGGCCCGCCCCCATCGCTGCGGGAGAACTCATTTGCATACCGGTAAAAAACGGTATTTCTAAGGAACGGCTCGGCGGAGACCACGTCTAAAGCTAAGAGACGAATAGCCTTTCTAAAGGCTATTCCAACGTCTTATCCACAAAAAAAATGTTTTAATGGTAGAATCCCTTTAAACTTCTTTGATATGTTTTCTTTGATGGCTACTAATCTGTACATCCTAAATAGGTCACCCCTGCTGAAATGAATACATTTATGATACACCGCCTACCACTGTCAGAAAGGAAACAACTTAACCCTTTTTAATTGCAAAAATATCAGTTGGTCAGCAGCATATAGTCAGGGAGAGATTCTGTGGAGGAAGCTGGGGCACAAGAAGGGGATGTAATGGGGCCAACACGGTTAGCACTGCAGCCTTGCAGCACTGGAGTCCTGGGTTCGAATCCCATCAGGAACAACATCTGCAAGGAGTTTGTATGTTCTTCCCGTGTTTGTGTGGATTTCCTCCCATTCTACAAAGACATACTGATAGGAAAAAAAATGTACATTGTGATCTCTATATGGGGCTCACAATCTACATATAAAAAAAAGAAGGGGATGGGAATGATCGTAAACTTGTGGGTCAAGAAAGAGAAGATAAATTCTGCTAAGGCTTGGTTCAAACCTATGCCGGTTTCTGTTTGGGGATTCCGTTCCCCATTCCGCGAAAAATGCGTAAACCCAGCAGACCCCATTATAGTCTGTGGGTCACCACTTTTTAAGTGGATATGTAGAGGGTTTGCATTTTTTGCAAATGTACAGAATTGACAGGGCTGATGCCCGCTAGGAGAAGCTGCGCAGGGGGGCCGAGCTGAACTTTTGCACCCAGGCCCAGGAGGTTTTAGTTACACCCCTGCAGGGAGTATTGCCGTATTGTACATCAGTTGAATCCCCACCGACTAGACAGTAGCTTTATGTCACCCGGGATTATCTGTCTGATAGCAATGCATTGATGACTCTTTATCACCATTGTGCATGGATGACATTACATTTTATTTTCTACAAGTCTCCGATCTTCCGGGATACTTTGACATATCAGCCATGAAGCTTTGTGATATTTCCTTATACAGGGATTACTATCAAAAGCATTTGCTGAAAACATTTTATCTGTGACCCGTCCCCAGGATGATTCTTGATATTTAGAAACCTGGAGATACAAACAGCAAGAGGATCTGAAGTGAGACATCTGAATAATTTACATATTCTCTAGATCTGTGATTCCAACATACTGCGGGCGAGCCAGGCAGACAGGATGCTTCCCTGACATAACAATGGGAAATACTCCATTTATTTCGCACTCATTTGGCAACATAAGAACAAGCCAATTATTCATCTCGTCCTTCTGTCGGATTTCTAACAAACCCATATGCTTATTTTCAGTTATCCTCTAAATGCGCCCCTCCCTGCCCCTGCACGTGGAGATGGGAATTAGAATCCGAGATCGGATAGATTAGTCATTGTGTTATGACATGGGTGCGGGAAGTGAGAGATGATCGTGTCTTCTACATCCGAATCTTTTATGTGCCCACAAATGGTTGCCATTATATTTACCTATGTATATAAGCAGTACATGCGGCCCCGGCCTCACAGCAAGAGAAATATTCTAGAAAAAGTCACTGCCTATGGTAAAGATACTGATAGATTTCCACCTAAACAAGAGATAGAATATTGCCATGTTATGACTGGCCCGACTACTTGGCCCCCACTGATCTCATAGCTCCCAACCGTACCGAATTCTGTGGGACAGTCCCGATTTTATACTCCTGTCCCGCGGTCCCGCAGAGCTCACCGCATGTCCTGCTCTGCCCCCGAAGTGCTTTACTTATTAACAAACTTTCCCCCGATCACTATCTTCACTTATAACAGATAAAAGGTTGTAACCGCGATAAGAGCAGGAGGTGATCAAGGGAAAGTTTGACTCCTGTACTCAGAAGGACCTGTGTGACATCAGACGGTCACGTGACTAGGTAGACGGTTCTTAGTATCCCGTGCAGTGCTGGAAGAGATGGAGAGATGTGTGGTCCAAAGTACTGGGGGGATGTGAGATGCAGGGTGAACTGTGTGTGTGGGGAGAGATGTGGGGTGCAGGGTGTACCGTTGGGGGATATGGGGTGCAAGGTTGACTGTGTGGGGGGGAGAGATGTGGGAAACAGGGTGAACTGTGTGTGTGGGAAGATGTGAGGTTCAGGTTGTACTGTGGGGGGATCTGGGGTGCAAGGGTGTACTGTGGGGGGTGAAATGTGGGGTGCATGGGTGTACGGTGGGGGGGGAGATGTGGGGTGTATGGGTGTACTGTGTGTTGGAGATGTGGGGTGCATGGGTGTACTGTGTGTTGGAGATGTGGGGTGCAGGGTATACCCAATGAGAAATTGATGGAAATGGGTGGAGTCAATTTAGAAGTGGGTGGGGCTAAATTTGCCATGACCCACCCACATTTTGTCCCTCTTTCTGTCCTTTAAAAGTTGGCAGGTATGTCATTTTTGGAAAGAATGTTTTGTGCATAGTCCCCCTTTAATCTATGTAAACCTAGTACAGGGGCTCTGTTGTATTGCATAGTTCGTGGCCCTGGCCATAGGATGCCGCATAATACAGTAACAGCAAAGTGGATGAGATTTTTAAGCTAAAGCCCCATATAGTAAATTGCAGCTAAGAAGCACAGCGGATAAAATTACAACAGTTTTTCCCCGCAGCGTTTTTCATTCTGTTTTCGCTGTGTTTTTCTGTGACGTTTTTCTTCCCTTTGAGGCTGAGTCCCCACGTTGCGGAAACACAACTTTTTTGTTGAAAATTTTGCTGCTGTTAGAGTCAAACCTAAGACTGGTTACTACAAGAATCCAATCACTATAGGGAATAATACTGTGTGCAGGGGCCACTATGGGACATAATACTGTGTGCAGGGGTCACTATGGGGCATAATACTGTGTGCAGGGGCCACTATGGGACATAATACTGTGTGCAGGGGCCACTATGGGGCATAATACTGTGTGCAGGGGCCTCTATGGGGGATAATACTGTGTGCAGGAGCCACTATGGGGGATAATACTGTGTGCAGGGGTCACTATGGGGTATAATACTGTGTGCAGGGGCCACTATGGGGCATAATATTGTGTGCAGGGGCCACTATGGGGCATAATACTGTGTGCAGGGGCCACTATGGGGCATAATATTGTGTGCAGGGGCCACTATGGGGCATAATATTGTGTGCAGGGGCCACTATGGGGCATAATACTGTGTGCAGGGGCCACTATGGGGCATAATATTGTGTGCAGGGGCCACTATGGGGCATAATATTGTGTGCAGGGGCCACTATGGGGCATAATACTGTGTGCATGGGCCACTATGGGACATAATACTGTGTGCAGGGGCCACTATGGGGGATAATACTGTGTGCAGGGGCCACTATGGGGGATAATACTGTGTGCAGGGGCCACTATGGGACATAATACTGTGTGCAGGAGCCACTATGGGACATAATACTGTGTGCAGGAGCCACTATGGGACATAATACTGTGTGCAGGGGCCACTATGGGGGATAATACTGTGTGCAGGGGCCACTATGGGGGATAATACTGTGTGCAGGGGCCACTATGGGGGATAATACTGTGTTCAGGAATGCGGGGGGTGGGGGGTGACAGGGGGGGAGGGGGGGTAGTCAGTCGGGGACTACGAAGGGGGGAGAAAAAAAACAATCAAAAATTTTCCACTGTTGGATGGGGTTAATGACAGTTATTTAGACGTGGCATCGGGTGGATGGATTGTAATCGAAACAAACATGACGGAGCCTTAGGATATGTAGGCAATGAGTTCTGTCCCGTCTTGCTCAGCTTCACTATAATTTTTTTTACATAATAGAGTTTTTATTACATTTTTTGCTTTGATATTTGAGTTTTTATTACAGTCCTTACGTTGGTATTTTCTCAGGCCGCTTTGATTTTCGCGCATTGCGGAGCGGCCGGATGTCAGGCGTTATGTTCACACTAACAACGGTTGCTTGATAAGGAGCCATTGGCTGAAGGATCTGAGCCGGGGAGTAAAGGAGAGACTGACAGATTGCATTTAGCACTTATCATACCAGATGGTTGGATAATAATGGTAACCAATAGTTAAGCATGAATGGCAGGCCAGATTTCAGCATCCATCATTGTTAATATGAACTGCGTCCAAGGCCATGTCACAATATGGAAGAGCAGATGATAGAAATAGCTTCAGCGTTAGTCACGTCAAGATGAGAATTATAATCGTAGGATTTTGCCTTCAGCCTCTTTATCTTGACTATGAATAAAACCTGAACCTGTAACGTAGGCAGCTTATTCTTAAAGAGGACCTCTCACTGCTTCTACTAACTCCATTTCTTTGCATCCTTCCATAAGGGGCCGCTCTACTGACTCCAGAGAAGTTGGAATTTTTTCTCTAGCCCCCACCATTCCCAAGCAATCATTTATGTTACTTTCAGCAAAATTATGTTCTCTACTGTCAGGTAGGCGGTCCCATCTCAGAACCGCCCACCTGACTGTACAGAGCTTAATTGGGTGATGAAATTAACAGCAATGATTACTCAGGAACGGTGGGGGCTAGAGAAAAAATTCCAACTGCGCCTCAATCTGTGGAGGCCATACAATAGATTGTAAGCCCTTAGACCTAACATGGAGTGTTCTTTTAAGCAAGAGGATAAATCTTAGTCTACATTCTTTATAATGTAGATTGTGAGCCCTAGCAGTATGTCTTTTTGGAGTACACAGGGACAACATACAAACCCTTTGCAGGTGTTATTCTTGGCAGGATTTGAACCCAGGTCTCCAGCTCTGCAAGGTGACAGTGCTAACCATTGGGCCACCATGTTGCCCCTTATCTTAGTCTACAATCTGCATCCCCTTAGCAGACTACAGACTGCAATGCAAAAGCAGATGGTGGAAAAAGGAGAACTTGCTCTAGCACCACCTTTGGAAAGGCAGCTCACTCTAGATCAATGCCTGGTTTCCTTAAAACCTAGTCTCATAATCTGGGATTTAGGCTTCTTACATATGACCAGTCATCAATGTGCTATCTGTTTAGGGGTGGGGTCCAGTCTTTAGAGGCACAGGGTTTAAACATAGCTATATTACCAATTTCTGTGTTGGGGGGAGGGCACTGTATGGTGCAGGAATCAAAACAACCCCAAAGAGAGAGTCCCTTTGCCATTTACTGCTCAGACCCTGAAAGGGTTTGTCCCAAAATGGACATTGATCACAGATTAGGGATCACAGACCACTATGGGGTCCCCAATAATCAGTGCAACAGTGGTCCCAAGCTACACTCCTACCTGAAATACAAGTGGCGTAATCCTGGTTATTGCCGATCCTCGCGCTCATTTATATAACTCAATGCAAAATTCACGACGACTATGACAATCCGGCTTAGTGCTAATGTAGCCATTCTTGTAGATAAAATCTCCCCAGGCTCGCACAAACCCTCATGAAAATGTCATCCGCAAGTGAGACATTTACAAAATCTCCTCAAACGCAATCTGGAGTCGCGGTGGCGTTATGCCAACCGATATATTCCACATTAAAGTGACAGCATTGCACCACGTGGCCAAGATTTACATCTATTTGGAGAACTGGAAACACTTTGTATAAGGCGCATAAATATAGTAAAAGATACATCAAGTCTTCAAAGGTTTCCAAGCACGACGGCTCCTTCCCTCGCCCCTGTGTCGCCCCTTCCCTCGCCCCTGGGTCGCCCTCGCGCTGCTACCTGAAATGCGTTTTATGAGCAGACGGATTGTTAAAACATACAAAGCTTGTCTACCCTGGCGCTGCTCGAGAGCGACCACCATGAACTTCACAGGCTGGAAGAGTCACAGAGATTCATGTGCTTGGCACGCGACCAACATGGAAATTCGGAGCGTCGTTTTAATGGTCTGATAATTCAACGTGATGAGTGCAGGTGCAGCGGGCTCGCCGCTCTATTTTTGGCGAGGATACAGGACAAGAGCAAACAACAGAAAGGTCCGCAGGATTCAGTGTGGATCATGTTATTTACTGACGGTGTCATTATATCCCTGCCATGAGCCCGGATTCAGTGTTATAATAAGGAATTGGCGCTTTATGTGACAGTGCGGGGCATCGTCTGTGTTATAGTCTGGGGCCACACGTGGCGTAAACAGTCCCTGCAAAGCGACTAGCAAATCCCATCCACACATTGCAGAAAAATTCGAGCAGCGGACATGTGTTGCCTCCTCGGTTTTTCCCGTAGAGCTACATCGGATCAAAAAGTATCAGTCTACTCAATGTTCCAAAATGCACGTGCACCATTGCCCCCACTCCCTTGTCTGTTTCTACTCTGCTGTCTAGCAAAAAGTAGCAGCACTCAGGGTGCATTCAGATGGTAGGATTGGGTGTGGTTAAAATTTTTAGCAAAAATCCATATAATTTTGATGAGATTAATCACGCCCAAATTCAACATTCACCATTACAGAGTCCCCAACAGGACCAGATACAGAAGCAGCATTGATGGGACAAGCTATTTTGGTACTTCTTATGTTTCTCTTCCCAAAATTGTGGTTTAGGCTACAAGGGGTTGTGCACTTAGACTAGGGTGTGAAGTCTAAGGGATTCCCTGCTTTTCCATCCTTAACCCCTGCAAGGTGGTATGGACTTCATGGCAGAAGAGTCAGAGCTAAAGTTGGAGTTGGACTGTGGATTGACTTATTGGCTCCATACCCTGGAATTAACTATTGTTTTGCAACAGCAGGGTGTGGTTGAGAAATCGAGACAGTATAACAGGAATATATCAGGAACAAATGGAGACTTGAATAGGACACCAGGATCAAATGGCATCCTGCTAGTGATATAAACTGTCTGTATAGATCCTCTAGTACAGGCATAGGGAACCTTCGGCTCTCCAGCTGCTGTGAAAATACAACTCCCATCATGTTCCATTCACTTCCATAGGAGTTCCAAGAACAGCAGAGCAAGTATGCATGCTGGGAGTTGTAGGTTTGCAACAGCTGGAGAGCCGGACGTTCCCTACCCCTGCTCTAGTACAACCTAAAAAAGGACACAGGAGGACAGAACTGGAGCAAAGAATCATGAGTAACAGAGGTGTATGTAGTAGTGATCAATACAAACCTGTCCAGACCTTCCATGTCATTGTTCATCTGTAAATGTGTCAGCTACAATCTCCTACATCTCTTATATGATTATCAGTCACATTGCCCAGTTTTAGGGTCTGCATTACATTGTGGCATCCTAGGTGTCTGCATATCCATTCCTTCCCCCAGCTCTACCAGGACTTCCAGGTGTAGATGGCAGAGGGTCTCAGGTGATGGATTTGCAGATGGTCTCAGGTGATGGATTTGCAGATGGTCTCATATTCATGTTACACAGCATTGTTAGTAGTCCATGGGGTCATGTCAGGCTGGTAAGGGTCACTATAGCGGTAGAATACAGGCAGGGTTTATGACATCCTCATTTTAGCGCTTCTTGAGCTTTATGTTGCCATCAATAACTTTCTCGGTGTCCATAAAGGATAACATCTGACATTTTGTCATCCATACAGGGTAACATATGTCTTACATCAACACTCGGCTCGCACTTGGCTGACGGTTTAAGTTAAATGTTTCAGTTTTTCATTCATGTTTTATAATGTAAAAAAAAAAAATCTGTGATCTTAAGATAAAGCGAATATTTCAGATGGCGGAATACATTACTGGAGAGCTCGTGTGGTGTGATATGATCCATAGACAGAATTCTGTTTATGTTGTGCTGATGTTTGGTGGATCGTCTTACTCAACCCAAAATTAAAGGGATGTGCCAGGACTTTAATATGGATGACCTATGCTTGGGATAGGATATCAATATCAGATCAGCAGGGTCTGGCTGAGTGCAGGACTCTCGGTGCACCAGATGTAGAACAGTTTCATACCCTGTTTGGAAAGTTACTGCAAGCTCAGTCCTAGTCTGGAAGTCAGTGGAAGAACAAGGTCATGTCCCACTACCGAGTAGACGCCTTGAACTCCTCAGCCGTGTCTTACCAGTGACTATCACCTATTGTCAACAATGCATCATGTGTTATCTATACGAATATATAGGTGTTATCTATCAGGTCAATGCTATTTGTGAGAAGTGATCTCTACAGAAGAGGAAGTGTCCGCCTGTATACATCTTAGCAGCCACAGTATATACTACAAGAGTTCTTGTTTTTGTTGTTGTTAATATAGGTAGTGACTAGAACATTGCAATCCTATCTGAGAGAAGTGATCTCTACGGAACAGGAAGTGTCTTATGGTCATTGTGTCAGGAGTGGGAGTTTAGCTGTGACCATCACCTATGAACAAAAATGGATCTTGGGTTATCTATATGTAGGTGTTATGTGTTATTGCAATTCTGTATGAGGAAAGTGATATCTACAGAACAGGAAGAGTCTGCCTATTATTAGTCTTAATAGCCAGAGCGAACACTGTAATATTTGATATTTATTTTGTCAATATAGGTAGTTTAAAAAAAGTCATTGTGGTCATTGTGCTGGGAGTAGGAGCTTAGACATGACCATGACCTATGGTCAAAAATGGATCATGTGTTATCTGTATATAGCCGTTACATTTCATTGCAATCCTGTCTGAGAGAAGTGATCTCTACAGGACATGAAGTGCCAGCTATTATTAGTCTTAGTGCAAAACTTCATTTTTTTGTGTGTTTAATATACAGAAGATAATGACTCATAAAGCTTAAAAAAATCACTAAAAATTCTCTAAAACATAGAAAGTAGACGCTAAACACTTGTAACGCCTCTTCCTGTTTGGGTCTCTGCGCCACCCTCCGCTCGCAAGGAGGCGAGTTCAGTTTGATTCCTTGCTTAGTGTTTTTCGTTGCACTGTGTGAACACTGCTCTATCTCTGTAGTTGAATTTCCACCACACCCATCTCCTGCACCTTGTTCCCTATGTCCATCAAATAGTTAAAGGGGTTGTCCCATCACAAGGATCCTATCAATATGGCTAGTTTATGGGGATTTAGGACTTTTCCTAAATACATTGGTTTATCAAAATGGCTTTGTTTGGCCGCTATCTTAATTTATTCACTTCATTGTTTACACTCTGTTTCTATGGCTCTTGGGATTATCTGCTCATTTGTCAAGTGATGTAGCTGCCTGCTCTCAGGGGGTGGGAGAGGGTGGGAGAGGCTGGGAGCAGCTCTGAGCTGTTTGTGTCTGATAAGTAGCGTAGCTTCTCAGATAGGGGAGGTGAGAGCTCTGGGATTTCTGAGCTCTTATCAGTCGGTTTAATTGAATTTGGCTGATAAGGGCTGAGATAGGCAGTCCATTAGCTCTGTATTTAATGCAAACTCACTCAAATCCAGCTCTGCTACATCAGCTTCACACTGTGGTAATTCATTTACAACCAATCCCGTGCAAGTGAAACCCCGCCCACCAATGTGCCGAGAAAAGCAGGAAGTGAAGAGAGCACAACAGCTTGCAGGTTAGTGAACAAACGTCATGGGAATACCCCTTTAATTCTAACCTTCCCTGTGACTGACAACCTGTCTTCTGGACAAGTCTAGGGCGGGTCTTGGGCTTCCTATAAACTGGAGATCAGCCCTCATAGAAGTGCTGGCTGCTGTGACTTTGTAACTGCTAAGCTCTTCTTCTGCTACTTTTGTATTACTGACCTCTGACCTCTAGCTTACCTTTGGACTACTCTCTTGGATTCTGATTCTGTACTGCATTGCTCAACTGTTACCAGACCCTTGGCTAGCTGACCTCCCTTTGTTGTTGTTTGTCTTGTCTTCGTTCTGTGTTGTCACTTATATAGGAAGGGCCTGTCAACCAGTTGTCGGCCATGACTTAGGATAGGACCAGCAAGCAGGAAGGGTCAGCGTGGGCAATTCAGCTTAGGACTCACTGTCTATTGTGTCCTCCCCTAGGATTCATCAGCAGCTAATGGGCTCCTATTGCAATTCCCTTACAACACTAGGCTATTTTGTTTTTAGATTCCCTTTAAATGTCATTAAAGCGTATTTGGCTATTGTCACATTGTTGCGTAAGGCCGACTATACGTGACATAAAGTAGCAGGACCTGACAGGAGATCCACTTTAATAGTAAAAGAAGAGATGAATTTTCAGAAGTAATGCTATAAGAGCCCGCTCATTACTATATGACAGTGCAAAAGCAATTAAGGCCGGCACATAAAACAGAGCGCGGAGTCGCCCCTGACACCCACCCCCACCGGCTCCACATTCACTGAATTTCCTTAATTACATTTGAGAACTTTGATTCAGCTCAGGGAACCCGTAAAACCTAATAATGATTATTTCCACAAATAACGACTCCGGACTGTCCGTGCAATTTAGTATGAAGAATATAATGTACTTTATGACCAGAGAGTCTTCTCCTCACTTCCCAAATGGATTTCGAGTCTAATTGAGTCTTACTGTATAAATGCTGCCGTAATAGGACTCATCTGGGCGATAATTAGTTCTACAGTCCCCGGTATTATTCAGTATCTGCTAAACTTATAGCCTGCGGTTAGAATTTAACCAAATGAGAAATCTACATCTGGCTTAATGGGATGATGTGGAAAACATCGCAACGTTTTAGAGAAAGAATTGTTGCATCTATTGACAGACAAGCACTAGTAGAGGATGCAAAATCCTACATTTGTGCCTTTCCTTAACGGAGAGGTGTCTGAAGATCCCAATGACGTGAATCATCTGATCGGCGCAGTCACACTGAGCTTTGTAGTGTTTTCTTTATCCAAATCAGTTCGGCTATTCCAAAGATATAAGCCCTTTTAGTATTCATGTAGACTAGGGTCTACTAGTCAAGTGGGTGGTAACACTGCATGACAAACAGCACACAGAGTCCACAGTGTTACCGCCCACTTGACTAGTTTACCCTAATCTGCATCAACAGTAAAAGGACTTATATCTTTGGAATGGCTGAACAGATTTGGATAAACAAAACACCACCAAACAGATGGTGCATTGAACATTATTGGGTTTTTGAGGCCTGGTGGTAGGTCCTCTTTAAAGGCGTATTCTAGGATTAAGGATAGGTCATATATATTGGATTAGTGGAATCTGACTCATTCACCGTTCCTTTGTTTGGAGAAGTGTGCCCTTCATTGCCCTTCATTGTTCTAGTGGCTGTACTGGGTATTGCAGCTTAGCTCCATCCATTTATATGGAAATTAGCTGTAGAGAGCTGCAGTACCAGGCACTACCACTATACAATGTATGGTGCTGTGCTTGGTAAACAATGAAGACAACTACTGGTTCCCTTTCTAACGATTTCTGGGTGTGTCCTTACCCCATTCTGGTTTGTTCCTGTGATTAAATTGCACCCGTGTGTCCTGCTCCAATCTGTCCATGTTTCTGATTCTCCATTCCTGTTTCCAGCTCCTTCCCTGTCCTGTTCCATACCACACATCATCTGCTCATGTTCCTGTCTTGCCTTTGCTGCATTATTTGGCTGCCAATGGTTCGGTGACTGTTGTGGGGTCGTGACCTGAGGGTCCACCTACACCTAAGTCCTCTTGGCATGGTGGGCTTCGCGTACCTATGAAGCTCCTCCTGGCACAAACAATAATACCCAGAGTAATTGGCCATGTTTGGTTTTTATTGCAGCCTTGAAGATACTTCCGGGCAGTTTTATCCCATCAATATGAAAGGTCTTGCCAAGGGGTCCAAAACTCGGCCTCCATTGTGGAGGAAGATTCTTGGGTCAACTGTGGATGGACTTTGCGGACACCTTTTTTGAGTTGTTTGCACCATTATCAATCAATGGCACCTTCGACCTTCATCAGGCTGGAGACTTACCACTGGATGTGCCCCAGGGGAAACTACAACCATCAATATCCGCATCACAAGCCACTATGCACCACTTATTGGACCAGTCCCTGGGGAGCCCTGGAGTTTGGGTGGAGTTGAGTACAACCACCGACAACCCGTCTATCAGTGACTATTCCGCTCATCCTCTCTATACCCTCCATTGGGTTGCTGCAGACATAATAAAGCCATGTCTGCCAATTATTTTGTGCAAACCTGAGTCGGAATCCTGGTACCATTAGCTTCGTCAATCTTCCTAATTGTGACAAAATAAAATCCTAACTAGATCCCAAAAGCAAAGCTATTTCTACCATCTAATATTTCAATACATAGACTTTGCAGAACGAGCCTGGTTTTATAGGTATTTTTTCTATATTTGCCGGTAAAGAATTTGCAAAAGTTTTGACAGACTCGATTTCGGGAGCCCAGAGCACCATTAGTTCAGGCTTTGTGATAAAAGTATAAAGAATGGAGCAATTCCTAGCACTTGTGCCGATTCCCTGCTGGTTTCCGCAGGGCAGTGTGATTTGCAGGCTTTCCAGAAAGGGACATAATAAAGAAGCACGAAACGCATCCTCCGGCCATGCCGAGCGCTCATAAATATCAGCAATATTTTGTATTGTTCTAAAATACATTATGCCCTGGGATCAGCGCGGTGCAGAGAAGAAACTTGGAAACTCGTAAGAACTAACCTTAAAGGAAAAGTAACCAAAAATTATACATTGATGCATAATGTGCAAAATGTAATGACCCTGTATTAGGGAATGACTGCAACCACCGGGTCACCTACAGTAGGTGTTTAGGGGATTGTAGGGGCCAGGAATGTTTCCATAAGAGAGTAATGTGATGGTTCTATTTTGTAACATTTGCAACTTTTTTTCCAGATAGATTTAAAATTGCAATGGGGAGATTTATGAAAACTAATACAAGGAAAACGTGGAGTCCTTAGATAAGATTGGAGATGTGATATGGGCAGCAACAAGAGTATTTGTTGGACGGGCCCCTCGAGTTTCGACTCATGAGGTTCCGTTTGGATTGAATATGTCTAAACTAAAACTTATATTCTGGGGTCTCGTCACTGCAAGGTAACTTACAGAACAGGGTTGTACCTCCTACGAGGCGACAGGGGGCACCTTGTGGCATGAACTGAGGGGCGGCATTTTTTTTTCATTGTCCGCTACCTATTGGTTTATTCCACCAGGTATATGTTTTACTCACCAATCCCCGTTCCTGTCCAGTCCGACCTTCTATTCTTCCCCCAGATGGCGCTGCATTATTGCTCAACATCCACGCCCTGGATGCAGAAGCGGACGCCAGACAAAACAGGAGTGATTTCCTTATAAGTATATTTGAAGAGAGTAAAACTCTGCGGACTTTCTGTTTATGACTGTGGGAAAAACCGTGACCTGTTTCCGCCATGTTTTTTCCTGCAGTCCTTTTTTGCTATAGTCCGCTACGTGGAGCCTTATACTAATCCCGGCACATCATAGTTTGCAGGTTCTACAGTGGCATAACTAGGAATGGCGTCCCATGGCGAACTTTTGATATGGGGCCCCCCCTCCGACTGATGCCGAAGATTCCGACTGACGCCTCCCCCCCACACACATTCCTGCGTGCTTTATTATGCCCCATAGAGGCTCCTGCACACAGTATTATACCCCATAGTGGCCCCTGTACTCAGTATTATACCCCATAGTGGCCCCTGCACACAGTATTATGCCCCATTGTGGCCCCTGCACACAGTATTATGTCCCATAGTGGCCCCTGCACACAGTATTATACCCCATAGTGGCCCCTGTACTCAGTATTATACCCCATAGTGGCCCCTGCACACAGTATTATGCCCCATTGTGGCCCCTGCACACAGTATTATGCCCCATAGTGACCCCTGCACACAGTATTATCACCCATAGTGGCCCCTGCACACAGTATTATGCCCCATAAGGGCCCCTGCACACAGTATTATTCCCATAGTGGCCCCTGCACACAGTATTATGCCCCATAGTGGTCCCAGCACACAGTATTATGCCCCATTGTGGCCCCTGTACACAGTATTATGTCCCATAGTGGCCCCTGCACACAGTATTATGCCCCATAGTGGCCCCTGCACACAGTATTATGCCACATAGTGGCCCCTGCACACAGTATTATGCCCCATTGTGGCCCCTGTACACAGTATTATACCCCATAGTGGCCCCTGCACACAGTATTATGCCCCATAGTGGCCCCTGCACACAGTATTATGTCCCATAGTGGCCCCTGCACACAGTATTATACCCCATAGTGGCCCCTGCACACAGTATTATACCCCATAGTGGCCCCTGCACACAGTATTATGCCCCATAGTGGCCCCTGCACACAGTATTATGCCGCATAGTGGCCCCTGCACACTGTATAATGTCCCATAGTGGCCCCTGCACACAGTATTATCCCCCATAGTGGTCCCAGCACACAGTATTATGCCCCATTGTGGCCCCTGTACACAGTATTATGTCCCATAGTGGCCCCTGCACACAGTATTATGCCCCATAGTGGCCCCTGCACACAGTATTATGTCCCATAGTGGCCCCTGCACACAGTATTATGCCCCATTGTGGCCCCTGTACACAGTATTATACCCCATAGTGGCCCCTGCACACAGTATTATGCCCCATAGTGGCCCCTGCACACAGTATTATGTCCCATAGTGGCCCCTGCACACAGTATTATACCCCACAGTGGCCCCTGCACACAGTATTATTCCCATAGCGGCCCCTGCACACAGTATTATTTCCATAGTGGCCCCTGCACACAATATTATGCCGCATAGTGGCCCCTGCACACTGTATAATGTCCCATAGTGGCCCCTGTACACAGTGTTATGCTCCATTGTGGACACCCATGAACAATTATTATACTCTGGATATACACCTGGATATTTTAAATGATGACACCAGAAAAGTGTTAAAGTCAGAAAAATCCAGACTTGGGTGTCACAAACGTTCCCTAATAATAGAGGATAAGATGTGAGATACTGTAAATGCTTTTCTTGCTTTACACGCCGTGCCCTGTGGTCCTCCAGCTGTTGCGGAGCGATGTCCTACCAGGGTACCGCAGCCTCTGGCTTTCTGCAATCGCTGAGATTTGTTCTTTTTGTAACATCTGCAGAACAGCAAGTTTTCTTTTCCGGCACGTCTTATAACTTTGTTAGCCTTTGAAATAACTTCAGTGATAAATTCTTTCAAATATCACGGCCATAACTCTAAATAATAAAACTCGCCTTAAAATGTGCCGTAATTGCCTGGCGAAATAGTAAAAAATCCGTCTCCGTGAGAAATGCCCCCAATAAAACAAAGGGAAAGGTTAGACACAACTGTGTTTGCGGAGAATCGTTATTTTGCTGCTGTAAATCTCCGGAGGTTAAAACTTTCACATACAGAATATTACAGGTGCAGGGGGAAAACGAAAAAAATCCTATCGAATCCACAACATGGAGGTGAATTTGCAATCTCAGATTTGCAAAGAATGAAGTCCAGAGTATAGCATGGGTATGTGGGGCAATTACTCCCATATCTTGCCCAGTGTTGGGTTGACCAGATAGTACCATTCCAACAACCCCTGGGAAACAGACCATAATACTCTTCAAATTTGGGTGTCTTCTACTGGACCATTATGGATTGGACCACGGTACTCCAACACTGATCCTGCCCACTTTTAAGGGAGGGAAGGAGACCAGCGGCTGGGGATGGACGTCTGCTCTCTCTGGTCCACAGACTGGAGTGTCGACAAGGTAAATAAAATATATGACCTTTTTTGGACAAAAACATACTGCACAACGCGTTTCGAGCTCCTCAAGCTCTTCTTCAGGTGCACAATTACTTGCCAGGTGAGGTCAGATGTGTCACTTTTAAGGGAGAGTTTCCTATGTTAAGATATCAATTTCAGATTGGCAAGGTTCCAACTGTCAGGACCCCTGCCGATCAGCTGTTTCTGCATAATGGAACCAGCTGCAGTGCTCCTTTGCCAGGCTTGTAATCCCATAGACTTGAATAGGATGACCACTGCAGTACTCGCAATGGCCACAGTGGTGAATGAACATTGCAGCTTGCACCATTGCAGGGAAGCAGCTGATCTGTGGGGATCCTGGCAGCTGGACATCTGCCAATGTAAAATTGATGTCCTATCCTATGGGAATGGAAACATGGACACCAGCCTGTGCTATTCTGGTCCATGTCAAAGTACAATTTCGGATTTCCTGACTTTTTTTTTTTATTGTCCATGGTGTGCAGAGGAAAATATAAAGCAGCTGTGTGAATATGTCTTTAAAGGGGACCTTTCACCACCTCCACCAAATTCCCAGCACTTTGCATCCTTCAATGGGTGGCGCTCTACTGATTCTAGCACAGTTGGGATTCCTGAGAAATCACTGCTGTTAATTTCAGCATCCAACATGCTAATCAGGATCTCTACTGTCAAGTGGGCGGTCCTCTGCCGGAGCAGATATTTTAGGACTGCCCATTTGACAGTAGAGAGCCTAATTAGCATATTGGATGCTGAAACTAAGAGCACTGGGTAAGGGCTAAAGAGAAAATTCCAACTGCGTTGGGACCAGTGGAAGAGCACGTAATACAGGATGAATGGAGTTGGAGTTATTGGAGGTGGCGAGAGGTCACTCTGAAGATTGATCCATGGAGACCGCGCGGACCTTGAACTTATTACATTTTTATCAGTCTCTACTCTTAAATTCCTCAAAGTGGATTTTGCCTCATCCTCTCGTGAACGTTTGTAGGACACAGGCTAAAGACGGAACAAGTCTCCTCTCGGCTAATGATTCATGAAATCAATAATGTATTTGCTCTAAATGTCGTAGCGAATGTAATGCCTTCATAAAAAGACTCTCAGATGTGGTGGTTACATTACAGCGCAGTCATTCCTAACCTAGGCTGCCAGTACATTAGACACCTAATGAATAAATAAAAGTGAGATTAAAAGAAGGTACCGGGATCAATTCGTCTACTGAGAACGATGCCAAGATTTCCATGCACCAAGGAAATCTGATTCCAGGAATATAGAAGAAATCATCATTGGCCTGGACCTTGTTCTATCTGGGGATACAATGGTGGCCGTCATTAGATGGATCCATCTTTCATGGTCAGTCTGTTCTTCTGATCCTATGAAACATCATCAGTCGACTTGTAACTTCGGTCACAGTTGGGTTATTAGAAGAACACATGGGCTTTGCCACCGCTACAACTGCCCACGTTGGTTTTCCTATGACGTTTAGAATAACTGAGCCTTCAGTTTCCTATAGTGGTGTAATTTGAGGGGGTACAGAAGGAGCAGTCACTCTGGGGCCCAGGAGCCTTAGAGGTCCTATAAGCACTGGCATCAGTATTGAGATTGCAGCTTCCATCTGGCCCATAAGTCAATGAGATCCACCAATAATTCCGACTGCACTAAGTAAACTGCTTAGCACTTGTAACCATTTGTATCAAGAATTTGCTATAGGGATGAGGTAGGGGGCCTCAGACAAAAGATTGCAATGGGGCCCACAAGACTTTGGTTACACCATTGGTTCCCTACCAAGAAAGACCTTGTAGAGCTGGCAGTGCATGCTTTACTCATCAATGGGACCCCAGCTTTAAGGAAAACAGGGGTCAGCTAAGTGAACATTTGGTGATCCTATCCAACTTGGAGGAACTAAAGTAGTGGTCAAGCATGCATGTTGTGCTCTCCATTGGGGTCTAGGGAAGTTGATGGCTTGGATGTATCTATACCTGCCACAGACCATATACAACCATGTCTCCTATTTGTAGCTCTGAATTAGGGTAGGGTCTGAATTCTAGAAAGGTGTTGAGGGCTCTTACCAAATTTTTTTTGCACGGGGAACTTTAACAATCTTAATCCAAACTTGACAGGACTGATGTTAATTTTAAGAATTTCTGTTAATGGACATCTTTGTGGAATCCAGTCTTACTAAGCAGCAGTCCATTGTCTTGTGTGTTACCTCTTTCTGTACATTATTTCTTATTCTTAGATTGTATCCTTCCAGAAAATCGTGTACACGGGAACTGTTATAATTTCTACATCTCCAAAGAGAAAGATCTAAAATACTGTAGATCTTGCAGAGATGATACATGAGACCATATGGGGATCTTCTGCCCTGCAGGCTTCAAAGGGCTTCTGTATAAATGTACCTACTTTTGGTGGAGAGAAGAGCTAATTTCCATACTTTTTCCCATGGAGCATGAGCGATAAGTCTCCATAACTCAGATAGATCTCTGCAGTAACTCACGGTTCTAGCTGCCATGTTCTCCATTAGGTTTGAAGTGGCTTCTTATATTTCTATAGACATACTCTACTGTAGACTTCACAATGCTTTGGTTGCTCTTGGTTGTTATGCTCTACATTACCTATCCGTATATTTTTATTACTGACAGATGCTAAGCCTTGACAGGTTTGGTATTGCTCCGGAAACACTGAAGAACATGTTCATGGTTGACAAGATTAGTGACAATGACACCTGTCAAAGGGTGAGATGTATTAGGCAGCAAGTAAACAGTCAGTCCTTGAAAGTGATGTATTGGAAGTAGACAAAATGAGCAAGCAAAAGGATCTGAGTGACTTTACCAAGGTCCAAATTGAGATAACTGGATAACTGTGCCAGACCATCTCCAAAATGGCAGGTTCCTAGTGTGAAGTATTTGGCACCTACCAAAAGAGGTCCAAAGTAGAACGTCCAGTGAAGTCTCACCAATTCCTGGAGGCCCCGCCATGACACCTATAAGACAAAAGGGTCTGCGGCTAACATCTTGAACTACAGATGGCCAACCCAATTTGTAATGTACTGGGGTTAGTTACAATTTTTCGATGTTTTCCTAGCACACATCTACCAAAGTTGATCATTATATGCTTTGGTCTCTTGCCTGTTCTGGGCTCCATTGGCATCCTTCGTCATTCCAGTCTTCCTCTTGGGCCATTTGCCACATCTTATGGCCCCCCCATGTCATTGCTTAGGTCTGTATTTGAACCTGAGTGGTCAAATAGGAGAATGTTGATGACACAGCATCCCATATACTGTACCGCCAAAGAGTTATGACAACATTAATGCTCTCCTTGTGACCACTGAGGTCCAATCACATCTCAGCGATGACCTTGGGGTCCAGAAAACATGGTAGAAGAAGACTAGAACACTGGAGGATGCCACCGCGCAATCCAGGAGAGGTGAACCCATTTTTTTTTTAATTTTTACCTACCTTCCCTGGTCTCCCATTATTACGCACTGGGGCTGGAGGAGACCTCACAGTATAATTATCAACCTCACAAATATTCGCAAGATGATTCTCACAAGATTTGGTCAACTCTACGCAAGGTATCTTTAGAGGTGTTGAGAAGTTTATGCCTAGGTGGGTTGTAAAGTTATGGCTGATCGGTGTTGGCTATGCTATGTACTATTCAGCCCTAAGATGTGCGAACTATTTAAAGGGATTCTACCATTAAAGCAACTTTTTTTCTCGGCAGCAATGGGGGCATCCTTCTTCTTCATCTGCTTCCTCCCCTTATCTGTCGTCTTCTTTCCTCGTCATGTCTGACGCCTGCGCAGTCGGCTCTGACAGCACAGACCCTGTTAGAGCCGACTGCGCATGCCGAGTAAGGTCCGTCCAGCCCTCCAACGCGCGAGTGAACTCATCCAGGCGTCAGAGAGCTGTACGGACCTTACTGAGCATGCGCAGTCGGCTCTAACAGGGTCTCAGAGCCGACTGCGCAGGCGTCAGACATGACGAAGAAAGAAGACGACAGACAAGGGGAGGAGGCAGATGAAGAAGAAGGACGCCTCCATTGCTGCCGAGACCTCACTAGCATACCGGTAAGTACCGGTATTTCTAAGGAACGGTGCGACGGAGACCACATCTAAAGGTAGGAGACGAATAGCCTTTCTTAAGGCTATTCCGACGTGGTAATTAGAAAAAAAGTTGCTTTAATGGTAGAATCCCTTTAAGTGTGGGTTACAGGTTCTAGAATCTAATAATCACAGCCAGGGCTATACAATACGTGAAACTATTCTAACATTATAAGATGACTTCCGTCAGATTATATTCCCATATATATAATACATGCTTGAACGGTAAATTTCGTGATGGTGGGCAGCAAAAGAAAGCGAGCGAGGAGTTAAGAAGCCGAAATCTCGATACCGGGAGGTTTTATTAGTAGTTTATCAAAATGCGAGGTCTGCAGCCAATAGTTCCATGCTGTATGTGTGCGCCGCATGTCAGCGTGACGTCTAATCCTGAAAAGCTTCATTATCGTGGGCAGCGCCTTCTTCACAAGGGGTTCCTGCCATTTCCTCTTCTTTGAACATTTGCCTTCATCAATGTCTGTGATTTCCCAGATGGGAATAGGAATATAAATAGAGCGCAGTCGCTTCCTTTCTCGATATTACATAGAATGGATTTCAATTTTACAACTTTCACAACATACATTCAGTAAAACCTACGGGAATTCGCTATATCATTCTTGTTTGCGAATCAATGGACAGCGCCAAAGGGAAAGGAAAGGGGTTGTATGAGATTGTAAAGAACACGGAGACGGAGCTGTCTAGGAGTTCTCTGAGGGATTGCAGATTATCGCTAGTCAAGCTGTAGCCAATGGATAAGAGTGGTTCTGTATTGGGAAGAGACCGCCATGTTTATACCACTACCACAATCTCTTCTAAACCACTTATATGCTGCTAGGGCCGGTTAGTGATTGTAATGTTTTTTTGTTAAAGAAAAATCTTACTACCAACAACATCGACGTTATAAATTGGTGGTGGTAGGCTGCCTTTAAAGAGGACCTTTCACCACCTCCACCAATTCTAGTTCTTAGCACCCGTTAATAGGCGCCGCTCCACTGATTCCAGCACAGTTTGAATTTTCTCTCTAGCTCCCACCATTCCTGAGCAACAATCGCAGTTAGTTTTGGTGTCTGATATGCTGTTTAAGCTCTGTAATATCAGGTTGGTGGTGTCAGGCAGGGGGGCGTGATTCAGTGGTCCAATCGGAGGCAGCCAGTGTCAGAGCTCAGAGTCACACCCTTTGTCTGCTCTGGTCTGACACCGCCCTCCTGACAGTACAGCGACTGAATAACATATCAGGCACCAAAACTAACTGCAATGTTTGCTCTGGTATGGTGGGGGCTAGAGAAAAAATTCCAACTGTGCCGGAATGAGTGGAGTTGTACCTATTAAATGAGCTGGGCTTGTTGGGGGTGGTGAAAAGTCCTCTTTAAGGGGGTTGTACCACTCCCTAAAGACTTCCTGTAAATAGAACGCTAGTGCACTTGCATCAGCAGTGCTCCATTCACTGCTATGGGGCTACCAGGACTCTAATCTCCGGCAATATCTGCAGTCCAATAGAAGTGAATGGTCCCTGGGACACCACAGTTAGCCTTCAGATCACTGCACCCTGGATACACTGTTTGTATTCATTGGTTTGCTCTCCATTACGCTACTGGCTATCGTCTGGTCACCTCTTCTTATTGGCAAATTAATCATAACTAATGGAGTCTTCTCTGTCGATAGGAATCTCGCGCTCTCCAGACAGTGACGTATGTCTTGAGCCATTCTCCAATAATATCTTAATTAAATTTTAACTTTGGGATTTTTTGCTGTTTATAGGGATATTCCCATCTTATACACCAGTGTTGGGTACAGATTACAGCTTCATGTTCTGGTTTCTGCCGTTGTATACGTTATATCAGTTTCCTCCGCTTCAATTACTGTAAGAGATAAAGGCCGATTATTCTAAGCTATGGCTGTGTCCATTTTCCAATTTTTTTCCTTAGATTCTTGTGGCGTAACACTGTTTTATCTATAACAGATCACATGAGTTACACTACTAGTTTTCTCTTATATTACGGTATATGCTTTATGAGTTTTTCCTCGCCTGTTGGAAAAAACATACAGACATTATTCAGCCTCACAGTAAAGCCAAGACACGGCGCCCAATATTCTTTATGGCACCAATGTATCTGAAATAAAACTGAACTGCAAATAGTCTTAGGTTAAAAATTAACCCCTTTCCTCTCTATGACATAGTCAAATCCCAGACATTTAAACTCTTAGGTTCTGCAGCCAGTGTTGAAAAAAAAAAATTACAGTTCAGTATAGCTCACTATGGAGGGAATCCTACTAATATTCTAAATGTGAAATATGCACATAAATAGTGTGTAACCTGGATTAACACATAAGCTACTTTTTATGGCATGGCTTCACGACTGCTATGAATTTATGTTCACATACTATATTACATTGCTCTTGGCAGCAGGACTATCTCAGCTCATTGGAGTTTGCTGATAAAGCCAGGTCTGTTATCTCCCTATGTAAACAGAAAACCCCCTCAGTCCATTGTGTACAAGCATTTACATATTATCTGATCTGTATAAGTGTTTTGTGTCCTCTAGAAAGCGTGTTGAGACACTGAGATGGGAAAATCCCTTTAATCCAAAGTGGCAGTTTCCCAATTTCAAACATGCCGGGAAAAAGAAAATCTAATTTGTTGCAAAATTCTAAAAACACGAGAGCTATGAAGGTAGCCAGAAGTCACAGAGTTCTCCTCAAGTGGAGCTGAGGAGGATTGAGCAAGCTAGGCGTCAAGGGACTCCTAGAGCAGCCAAAACGCCAGAGCAGGCCGATCATCGATTACAACAACAAACTCATTTTATGGCATCCCAGCGAGCTGCTGAGATGCTGGAACAATCACAGGCACAGTGCGAGGAACAAGTTCAGAGCCAGGCCAGCTTGAGAGCTCCTGAAACGCTGGAGCAGGCGGATCATCGACGCCAACAAGACGCTAATTATATGAAGTCTCAACGAGCTGCTGAGATGCTGGCACAATCCCAGGCACGGCGCCAGGAACCAGTTCAGCAACAGGACAGCTTGGGAGCTACTGAAACGCCGGAGCATGCAAACCATTGATGGCAGCAATTTGCTGAATATAGGCGGATCAGCAACGCCAACAACATGCAGCCAAAGTCGCGGGCAGAGGCTAGTTAATATATTTTTTACACTAGATTCTTGCATAATATGCATGAATAAAGTCACAAATTTTGGCACTCTCCCCACCTGTCACCCCACCTAGATCTGTACAGGAGCTGCAGGCACAAAACGCTCATAGAATCTTAATCAAGGCTTTTTGCAAGTTTTATTCTTCTGTTTATTCTATATTTAATGGTGTAAAAAAATAATAATTAATTAAGTAGACGTCGCATCTAAGGATTGTGTTGGAAGGTTATCCAAGTTCCACTTTCCTATCCGTTTAATTTTTCTAATTAGGAATAGGCAATGACTTTAACTACATTGCGGTAATGCAGAATGAAAAACTGTAGCACTTTGCAATTTTGACTTTCATCCAAGCAATCTCATACGTTGCGGCAGGGAGACGTCTACTTCAGCCTATGAATCTTCCTGGTGTATTTGTGAAAACTTCCATTTCTTTAGAGTGCAGTAAGAGGCGCAGTACATATATCTTGTGTAACAAATGCAATACATAGTGAATCACAAAGCTATATAATTCAGGCTACAAAGTTATATTTTCCAAGGCCAGGAATATCACAATGACGGATGTTTTATTCCAAAGCAACAGTGTAGGAGTCTCGGCTTCGCTGTGAAGAAATTACTCCACGTCTTAGTTATAGAACATCATAAAGTTTTCCTGATCTCTCCATCTTAAAGGGACACTCTGGGCAAAACAATGACACTGGGGCAGATTTAACAATCCCTCTACACGAGAATACTGTTATTATAGTGCACATTTGGTGCAAGATCCAAACATGCTACACAACCCCCCTTCCATGCCATGTTCGCCACATTGTATCAGTTTTTTGGCAAGAGTTATGCCAATTCCTAACTGGTGTAGAGCTCCATTCTGGCACTGGGACTAACAGTGAAGGCCTCGTTCACATCTGCGTCGGTAATCCGTTCAGGAGAGTTTGCATGGGGACCCCCTCCCCAAATGGAACCGAACCGAACGCATTGCCGAGGTGTGCCGAGGTTCCGTGGCTCAGCGGTTAGAGCCGTCGCCTTGCATCCACGAGGTCGAGGGTTCAAAACTCACAGGGGCGTGTGTCTTATGCGAGTTTTTAGAGGTCATTATTCCGCTGTCCTCTTCCCTGGTCAGACCACACCTGGAATACTGTGTACAGTTCTGGGCGCCTCAATTCAAGAAAGACATCGATATATTGGAGCAAGTCCAGAGAAGAGCAACCAAAATGGTGGAAGGTCTGCAAACCATGTCCTATGAGGAGCGGCTAAAAGAACTGGGACTGTTTAGTTTGCAGAAGAGAAGGCTGAGGGGAGATTTAATAGCAGTCTACAAATATCTGAAAGGTAGTCACAGTGCAGAGGGATCTCCCCTATTCTCATTAGCACAAGGAAGTACAAGAAGCAATGGGATGAAACTAAAGGGAAAGAGATACAGATTAGACATTAGGAAAAACTTTCTGACAGTGAGGGTAGTGAGAGAGTGGAATAGGCTGCCACGGGAGGTGGTGGGCGCTCCATCAATGGAAATCTTCAAGCGGAATCTGGATAAACATATAGCTGGGATGATTTAGGAAAACCTGCACTCGCAGGGGGTTGGACCCGATGGCCCTTGAGGTCCCTTCCAACTCTACCATAAGAAATAAGAAAGTAAGAAAGAAAGCATTGGCAAGCGGTGAGCAGTGAAAGCACATGGACCCCATAGACTATAATGAGGTCTGTGTGCTTTCCGCACGGTCTCCGCACGGAACATGCGGACAGAAAAGTACTTCACGATCTACTTTCCTGTCTGACCGTGTGGAAAGCACACAGATTCCATTATAGTCTATGGGGTCCGTGTGCTTTCACTGCTCACTGCTTGTCAATGCATTCAGTAGTCCATTCGTTGGGTCCCCAAGCGGACTCAAATGGATTACCGACGCAGATGTGAACGAGGCCTAACTTATGAAGAGCTTGTGGGGCCTCTTTAGTCCCAGAGTATAATAAGTGGAGGTCCAGGGAAGGTCCAGTGAGATGATAAGTACTGATACTCACCTTCCCTGACCACTCCTAGGCTCCCTCGTGGCATCTGGTCCTCCATCACTGTCCTCTTTCAGCCTTTTGCGGCTTCCTGGGTGACCACATGGACCCTCCAGGGGATGACATGAGACCTATGATTGGGCCTCAGTGATCATGTGAGGTGCACTAAAATCACGATTCTTTGACGCAAGAGTGTAATAGGGATTTGTGGGTGGCAAAACCCAATAATCGCGAGTTCAGTAGGGTTGAACGATTGGGATCGGGAAAGATCGGATCCTGATCGGTGATTGAGCAAATTTCACGATCGGAATCGGGATCGTCTGGAAATCGGATTTTGAAATCTCAAGATCGGCTCAACCCTAAAAGTGACTTTTCCCATAGAGAAGCATTGACTAGGGTTGAGCGATCGGGTTCAGGAAAGATCGGATCCAAATTTCACGATCGGGATCGACTGGAAATTGATCGGAAATCGGATTTTAAAATCGATCCTGAAATCTCAAGATCAGCTCTACTCTAGAGTTCAGTCAAACCTGAAATTTTTGAAAAATTTGTAATGAATTTATCTCCAATTCAAATTTAAATTCTATAATATAATTTCTATTACAAACCGAAATTCTTGACCTTCCGATGATTTAAGTAAACCCAAGACTTTCCATTCAAACATGACAGATGGCGTTGCTCTTCTCTCTTTATGAACTTTGCTTTGTAGGTCTTCACCTCCCATATTGAAGAATAAGTAGAATTGATTCCTGAGAAATGTGATAAATAAAACCGTTTTCTCTCTCCCCTCCAGGCACAATAAGGGGGGTTGTGTGGCGGTAATTACACCGTATAATACTGGGATGTGTTATTAATCTGACGCGGGGCTGTGTCCCATGTGCACACTATTACTGCATCATCCGTGATTTGTTGTGTTGACTGCTACAATTGCCTTAATGAGATTATAATGGCTGCAAGTGCCCCCGGATAGAACATGTATGATATTACACATTACACGCCAGCACCGCCATATACGGGTCAGCGAGGGGCTTATCACCTCTTAGTGGCCATAATACAGAAAGATTATTATATGATTATATATATATAATATGATTATCCACCCCTATGACACAAGCTTACTGTGTGATTCAGGCTTCTTTTTTTCTCATAGAAACCTTTTATATATCTTGTAGGGATTTTTTCCTATATTTTTAGACCATATGATAAAACTAGCATTTGCCCGCAACTTGGTCCGCGTGTTGTTGTTGGCGAGGATCCGACTGTGCCTGGGTCTCGGCTGTGGTACATGTCAATACCATCTCCTGGACGCCCCCCTGCCCTCCCCAAAACTCCTCTCCTGTGATCAACCCTCCCATGCACCCCCCGAAACCCCTCTCCCGCGGTCCCCCTTCCTGGCACCCCCCTAAACCTCTCTCCTGCACCCCATCCTCCTGCCCGTGTCCCTGTGCACCCCCCTCAAACCCCTCTCCCGCAGGGCCCTGGGCACCACCCCGGCTCCCCGCTACATTCGACACTCACACCCATCCAGCACAGCCGAGACATTTGTGGCGCCGCGCACTGCAAGGCCCATGTTTGCAACTCTCCAGAGCCGTGAGCAGCTGCCATCTTCTCCAGCATGCAGAGTGTACATGTGCCCGCTCACACAATGGCATGAACCTATTGGCGCATGGCTGAAGGACCTGGGATGACGTCATCTTGGGTCCTTTAGCCGAGTGCGGACAGCAATCTGGTGTTAGCAGTCGCGATGTCCGGCTATTTAGTGGCATAATAGGCAGCCTATGTTTCCTTCTAGGGTCCAAGCTAGGTATGTGCCAAATGTCAGCCAAATCTGTGCCGCGGTTTGGCCGTGATTGAGGAGGAAACATCCAAACACACAAACATTCATATTTATATTAGTAGGACATAAAATTACAAAATTTCCGATAAGTTGCTCTAGTACCACCTTTGGAAGGTAGCTCCATATAGATCAATGCTTTGTTTTCCCTGAAACCTAGTGTCGTCATCTGCAAATAAAGCCAAATCAGAATATCTCCTCCAAATGGACGAGAGACCCGTCCATAGACAACTGTTTCGAGGTTGTTGCCTTGCATCATTGCAGAGCAGGGTACTGGCTGGTTGGATGAGAGGTCATAGATGTGGTCACTTGGCCGTGTACAGGGACTTTATACCATGCATAAGAATCAGAGAGCCGGCCAATGTTCTTTATAGGCACAGAGCAAGGCAAGGAGAAGAAACTTTGATGTCACTTTAACTTGACACACCAAGTAAGATGGTGCATAGATGGGTCTAAGCTGGTTTCACTCTAAAAAGTGTTTTTCATGTATCCTTTTGGATCATCAATGAGTCTCATCACAAAGAAGAAATTCAGGAAGAGAATATGCAAATACATCCTCCTTGGTGGAAAAAGTTAAACTTGCTCTAGCGCCACCTTTTGGGTGGTAGCGTCCTATAAACCAATGCCTGTTTTTTTCTGAAACCTTAGTTTAGGCTAGAATATGTCCGCCAAAGGGAAGAGAGACCCATCCCCAGTTGTTTTGAGGTTATTGTCTCATGTCAGTGCCCAGTAGGGTAGTGGATGGTTGGATAAAAGTCCTTGTTATATATAGGGACTTATTAGATACCCTGCTAAGAATTGAATATGAAAATCATGGGAAATCACTGCTCTAGCACCACCTTTTGGATGGTAGCGTCCTATAAATCAATGCCTGTTTTTTTCTGAAACCTGGTGGTCTATTTTGTGAACAAAGCTAATCTATGCTATCTCCTCTAAAGGGAAGAGAGACCCAAAACAGTTGTTTGAGGTTATTGTTTCACATCAGTGCAAATTAGGGGAGTGGATGGTTTGGTGAAAGTCCGTACACATTAGTCAGGAGGGGTACTGCCTTTATCAGGACACCTTATAGTATACAAGGACTTATTAGACCATGTTTTCCCTGGGAAAAGAATATGTAAATAAGTCCTCCTTGGTGGGAAAAGTTAAACTTGCTCTAGCACCACCTTTGGGAAGATAGCTCTCAAAGAAAGAAATTAATGACAGTATGTGATATTTTTACACTGTACTTCTTACCAAGACAAAAACCTCTGGTGCGGTCACGGAACAACTCTGCAAACGGACCCACAATGTGCTGACATTTACTGTGCAGTATTCTCAGGGAGTCTTCGTATTTTATGCTTTAATTTTTTATTATGACAAAAGTGACTCCAGACAACCAGGAAACATTGACATAGAATCCAAATATGGTAGAAATATCTTCCTTTATTGAATTCCACCAGCATTAACATGTTCAACTCCAAACCACAAAATAATTTCATTGCAGATCCATTACATCTCCCTACGTGAAAGCCAAAGCTGTAGTCCCTGTTTTGTGTGTAGGGCGCCTCCTTACTGATGGTGGTGCCCTTTCAACATTAGAGCTTGGAATGGAAAATTTAGCCATGTGGTTAACTCTTGACTTTTGAGCTGATGATGCCCACTGGTGCCGAGTGTGACCATACAATATAGGCAAGGAACCTTGTTAATTATATATGGTATTGTCTCAGAACTGTAGAACCTGTAAACCACAGCCCAACTCCAAGTTGTGCTCCGACTCCTTCACAAATGGCTGTCATGGACAGATCTTCTAATTCACAAAGAAAACAAGCGCTAGAATTCCTAGGAATGTAAAAATTCAACCAACTGAGGGTGGGTTCACATCTGCGCCCAGTGAAACTGGACAGGTGACGGAAACCCGGAATCTCACCATGGCTTTCTATACACACACATATAAAGAATCAAACCCCAATGGTTCCTATCATTCCATATGTAGGCACAACATAGAGGTATAGGTGCAGAGAAATATTGGGTATTGGGCCATGAGTTGTCCATCTTTATGGTGTCTATGCATTCTTCTTTTCCTTGCAACATCTATCGAGAAGATTTGGGAGGTCCCCATACACATTACCTAGTTGACTGGTCCAGCAAATTCGATAGGTTCTGCCAATGTGTTGGGGCCATTACTGTTTATTAGTATGATTTTCCTATCTTTTGAGATGATCTGCAAGTGATCTAGTCCTTGCGTGTCCACTGACTACCATGAGCCAAGCGATAGAACGACCAAAAAACTAAAAGACTCAAGATGGACAAATGGGTCAAAGCTGTCTACACGTGTATATGGCAGATAGAAGGAAATATACGTAGACTGTGCTATAGTTAGTTATCAAGGGATAATTTATTGAGCAGAACACTACCAATTTTTTAAAAAAATTTTGGACAAATTTTTAAACAAATTTCCAGAACGCTATTGAATTATCATTAGGGTTGAGCTGATCTTGACTTTTCAGGATCGATTTTAAAATCTGATTTCCGATCATTTTTCATTCAAACCCGATCTCGATCCCAATTCTGATCCCAATGCAAGTCAATGGGATTTTTTTATTAATCAGAGATCGGATTTTAAAAGCAATCCTATTCACTATACACCACGGAATCTAACAATTGTTAGAATCCACGCTGTGTAGTGAATCACTAAAGTAGCCAGAGAATTTTTTTTTTTTTAATCCTCTGGCTACTTAGTCCCCCCTGGTGTCCACTTACCTCAGAGATGGCTGCTCCGGTGCCCGGTGCCTTCCTTCTTCTTTGCTGCCCCCTCCCTGCCAGGTTAGGAGGGTGTGGGCGGGTTAGGAGAGTGTGGGCGGGTACTGGGAGGGGAGACGTCACGTCTCCCTGCCCTGTACCCGCCCACACTCTCCTAAGCCACAAGCCCTGCCTACCTAGCTCTTTAAACACTAACCTGGGAGGCGGGGCAGCGAGGCAAGAAGAGCAGCGTGGAGCGGCAGCGAGGACAAGAAGAAGGAGGGCACCGGAGCAGCCATCTCTAGAGGTAAGTAGCTGCTAGAGATGTTTAGTTTAGCCTCCCATTCGAATGAATGGAGGCAGCCGGCACGCAGGGGGTTAAGGCTGTGTGCCGGCTGCTTCCATTCATTCCTATGGAACTGCAGCAGAGCCTTCACACAGCTATACAGCGTATACTCAGTGTGAAGGCTAAGCAATGCATTGTGGAAAAAGATCACCGATCTCGATCCCACATTAAAAGATCGTGTTCGGAATTCCGATGGCGATCGAGAAATTTTCTTGATCGCCGGTCGGAATCCGATCTTTTCCGAACACGATCGCTCAACCCTAATTATCATGGTTTTTTTGAGAGAGAGTTTAATTCTCGGATATTTCTATTAAAACACAAACCATTGTGATTTGTACAAATACAACACAATCTATTCGGGATATCCTAAGGATTATTAACAAGGCTAATGTGAACATGCCCGTAGATCTTGTGGCACATTCATTACACTGACTACTAATTGACTGCTAATGAGACACTTTATCATGGAATAAACCACTCCGCACACTCACCTACACCGTGCTCAGGTAATGTTGGATGTACTATAACCTACGTTGGATCACCATAGTTGATGACTTGTAACTGCGCTGTATGTTTTTGGAAAACCAGCGAAACAACTATATGGGATTTTATAGATTTTAGCTTTTTCTGGGGTTTCTATTGTCCTGTCTGCTCTAAGGATTTTACATGTTTGGTCCTATAGAGAAAGAACACTTAGATTCCCGATGAAGGTCTGAAACCAGGACTGGCAATACAGAATTATTGCACCATTGAAGGACTGGAAATAATTGATAACAAATATTTCATGCCAGGGGGTTTTGGCCAACTCACCAACAAAGTCCTCCAAAATTATGTTGTGACTGTAAAGCAAATATTACAATTTATCCGGAGATGACCATGACTGGGTGACTTGACCTTGTTCTGGGGAGCCATAGAGGAAAAATATTAATGGCCACTTTGTGTGAGATATACTGTATGTATTAGGTCCATAGAACTCTAAAGACCTAGGAGGTAGTGGACCCAACATAAGTATGAATGGGGGGGGGTCCCAGGACCAACAACACTCTGGTCAAAACTGGATTTTTTTTATAGCCATAGTTTGGTTCTCGGAATTTACTATGGTTAAAGGGGATGTCCATGATTTGGAGGAGTCTCAGGAGTAGCTGAGTTGGGTGTGAAAACATAAGATATAATTACCTACGCTCATGTGACCTCTGACACCAATCGGCATAATAAAATTAAAAAAGGTTTATAATACCCGCACCGGTGCAATTCTTCAGAGAAGCCATAGGCGTACACCTCAGTTTCAGTGCGCATGCGCCATACCTCTGTACACCAGCACAATGAATCCAGGTTGCACTTCTTCGGCTTCATTGAAGAACTGCGCAAGCATCAGGAGCAAAAGAGATGAGTCCAATAAGACTCATCTCTAGGTAAGTATAAAAGTAAATTTTTTAAAAAATGCGGGTCGGATGGATTTAAAACAGGGTGATTTGGGACAATAAACCTCCCGGTCTATAAGGACCTGTGCCTGGTTTAGTGTCCCCTTAGTTTAGTGTGACCTATTGTCCCCAGGTCCCCTTTAAATTGATGACCTTTTGGGGATGAGTGCCTTTATGGCAGCCAATGACTCCCCTTCTCCACAAACTCACCCCGCGCCTTGACTCCTTTGTCTGAGAAAATAGAAAAGGGCATTCCAAACTTTTGTCATCGTTCTTCCCAGTAAACCTTCAGGCCAATGTAAATTCAGCTTATCTTCTTTATATCTAATGACAAGACAACAAGGTAATCTGGAAGTTTTGTAGCCTGGACTCCGAGGACTGACCAGAAATGTGAGAATTCTTTGATTGGAGGTGCTGAAAGTCATTGTAAAGTGTTACGAATGTTTGATAATCCGGGCTTCGTGTTCGTTAATCCAATTCTTTCTTGCTATAGTAGACATCTTCCAATCCAACGCTCAACTCTAGTCAGGTTCCCATCGTGTCAGATTAGAGGAATTTTATTGTACCAATGTTTTCTTTGTTGATCTTCTATTTGAGAACTTTACAATGAAGAATGACTTTCCAGTTGGTCTGATACTTCCACCGGCTAAGAAATTGATGTTGACACTTTAGTTGCGAACACCATTGGACCTCGAATCTAGATAGTTTTCCTTCAAAGTCTTGGTTTTGTCAGACATGGATCCTTTGTTAGCCTTACCTTTCTATAAGAATTCCAATTTCTGACAATACAAATTCAGTAAATTCTCGTTTAGACAAATTTAACTTGAACAACTCCCAACAGAATAACTCAACTTTTTGGTTTCTAAAAGCTCTTCATCTTGTACCGCTCATCTCAAGTCGTCACGAAGAAAGAAAAGGAAGGCCAAATCTATGGCAACCCAATAGCTTAGTATGACTTATGATCAACACATTAAAGTATACACGTTCCAATAAATACATCCGAGACCTTAGTCAACATTCTGGTCAATGCAACCTTTAATACCAAAGACATTCACTGCAGAGAAGAGTATGCACATAATCAGTAGGCTTCTAACATCGTAAGAGGACCCCTGAACAGAGAAAAGGACAGTGACCCGGACAAGTCAGAATGTGGCTCAATGCGGGGATGACTGAGCCACTTAAAAGTCATCCTGAATTTAATTGGTTTCCCGCAGTGACCCTGTGGAGGGTGTCGAACCTATAATGAGGCACACCGAGGCTGCTGGCTTAGCAAGCAAGAATTTTTGGATAACAAAATAGAAGGAAATTACATAAAAATACACATTATTCCTGGAACAGACAACGGATTCTCAGCTTCTGACTTGTGTACATGGGTCCATTGGAGAGATCCGTGAGGAACATTCATCATTCAAATTCAAGGCAAAGTAGATCTTTAATATTTATCATCCCAAAAATGAATGAGAAGGATTTTTCCAGATTCATATTTCCAGGAACTAAAACCCAGAGATTCTTAGTTTGGAGCAGCAGTCAATGAGTAGTCAAGAAGTACCTGTAGCCCCGCTGAGCTCCTTGTAGACGCCGAGATCTAGAGTCGGACTCTTACCATAATTGGTTGAGTTGTTTTTCCCACTAAGCTAGTTGATAGTCTTGCTATCTCACATAAAGTGACCCTGATAAATGATTAAAGGGACATTCCCTTTTTAGATATATATGGCATTTATATGCAGGATAAGCCATAAATGTCTGATAGATGAAGATCTCACCTCTCAGACCTCCAGATTCCTTGGCATCAGTCTCACCTGGTGAAAAACAACTGGCTGCAACATCCAGGGAGAGAGTGAATAGAGAGATGGCCACACATGTATGGAAGTCATCAAAACAGCCAGGCATTAATTCAATAATCTACCCTTAATTTTTGATAGTCTATCCTTAAAGGAGGTCTATCACCTCCCCCAGGCATATTCAGCTGCCACTACCATGTTACAGAGCACAAAACGTGATAAACATCACATTTTTTCTTGTGCGTGACTTTTATAAATTTGGAGAAAAACAATTTTGAAGTTTATTGTAAATGAGGCAGTTGTGCACTGGGGGTGGGCCTTTAACTTCCTGGAGCACTGGAGGTGGGCCTTTAACTTCCTGGAGCACTGGGGGTGGGCCTTTAACTTCCTGGAGCACTGCTTTTACTATACAAGCCCCTACCATCTCCCACTTGCGCTACCCTGTACAGTCAGAATTGATCCTCCAACTGCTATGACTAGGGTTGAGCGATCGGGATTGGAAAAGATCGGATTCCAATCCTGATCTTTTTTGGTGGGATCAAGGTCTCACGTTAGTTCCCACAATGCTTGGCTACTGGTCAATCATTGTGGGAAAAGCTATCAAAATTAAGAAAAAATGTCAAGGATGAGGTGGCACTACTGCATGCATACAAACTATGCTATGGAAGGTCGGGGGTAAATTCCATATACTTCCCTGGTGGTGCTCACAGCAAATAAAAAGTCCATATACAGTCCAGTCTGGACTGTATCTGGAAAGCTAACAAAATTGTTGTAGCCAAGCATTGTGGGAACTAACGTGAGACCTCAATCCCGCCAAAAAAAATGGGATCAGAATCTGATCTTTTCCAATCCCGATCACTCAACACTAGCTATGACATCATCCAACCAAGAGCAGTGCTTCCAGGCTGGATGACCCGCTTCCAGTGCACCAATTGCCTCATTTGCATTAGACTTCAAAGTTGTTTTTTCTCCAAATCCACAAAATTGACATACATGACGGAGGTATGGTGTTCATCACTACAATGCGCTCTGTAACATGGTGGGGGCTGTTGACTATACTTGAGGAGATGGTAGACTCCCTTTAGTATCTTTAAATCTATCTCAGGTTGTTCCATAAAATACCCTTAATTTCCCATAATTTACCCTTAATTTGGGACTACTTGGCTCCTTTGTTGTTCGGTAGGGCCCTGAATTGGGCACTAAATATAGAACTGCGTAAAATTCCCAGAAAAATGAATCACTCTTATCTCAACTGGAGACCATAAACTATCCTGCATAATATGCTCTTTAAAGGTGAATTCCCATTGTGGGGTATTCCTGACTAGAGATGAGCGAACAGTGTTCTATCGAACACATGTTCGATCGGATATCAGGGTGTTCGCCATGTTCGAATCGAATCGAACACCACGTGGTAAAGTGCGCCAAAATTCGATTCCCCTCCCACCTTCCCTGGCGCCTTTTTTGCACCAATAACAGCGCAGGGGAGGTGGGACAGGAACTACGACACTGGGGGCATTGAAAAAAATTGGAAAAAGTCATTGGCTGCCGAAATCAGGTGACCTCCATTTTAGACGAATAGTGGATTTCAAATCCGGGTCATATGAGAATGTGAACTTTGTGACTATGAGACAGGGATAGCTGTACAGGCAGGGATAGCTAGGGATAACCTTTATTTAGGGGGGAATGTTATTAAAAATAACTTTTTGGGGCTCTATCGGGTGTGTAATTGTGATTTTTGTGAGATAAACTTTTTCCCATAGGGATGCATTGGCCAGCGCTGATTGGCCGAATTCCGTACTCTGGCCAATCAGTGCTGGCCAATGCATTCTATTAGCTTGATGAAGCAGAGTGTGCACAAGGGTTCAAGCGCACCCTCGGCTCTGATGTAGCAGAGCCGAGGCTGCACAAGGGTTCAAGCGCACCCTCGGCTCTGATGTAGGAGAGCCGAGGGTGCACTTGAACCCTTGTGCACCCTCAGCTCTGCTACATCAGAGCCGAGGGTGCGCTTGAACCCTTGTGCACACTCTGCTTCATCAAGCTAATAGAATGCATTGGCCAGCGCTGATTGGCCAATGTATTCTATTAGCCTGATGAAGTAGAGCTGAATGTGTGTGCTAAGCACACACATTCAGCTCTACTTCATCGGGCTAATAGAATGCATTGGCCAGCGCTGATTGGCCAGAGTACGGAACTCGACCAATCAGCGCTGGCTCTGCTGGAGGAGGCGGAGTCTAAGATCGCTCCACACCAGTCTCCATTCAGGTCCGACCTTAGACTCCGCCTCCTCCGGCAGAGCCAGCGCTGATTGGCCGAAGGCTGGCCAATGCATTCCTATGCGAATGCAGAGACTTAGCAGTGCTGAGTCAGTTTTGCTCAACTACACATCTGATGCACACTCGGCACTGCTACATCAGATGTAGCAATCTGATGTAGCAGAGCCGAGGGTGCACTAGAACCCCTGTGCAAACTCAGTTCACGCTAATAGAATGCATTGGCCAGCGCTGATTGGCCAATGCATTCTATTAGCCCGATGAAGTAGAGCTGAATGTGTGTGCTAAGCACACACATTCAGCACTGCTTCATCACGCCAATACAATGCATTAGCCAGTGCTGATTGGCCAGAGTACGGAATTCGGCCAATCAGCGCTGGCTCTGCTGGAGGAGGCGGAGTCTAAGGTCGGACCTGAATGGAGACTGGTGTGGAGCGATCTTAGACTCCGCCTCCTCCAGCAGAGCCAGCGCTGATTGGTCGAGTTCCGTACTCTGGCCAATCAGCGCTGGCCAATGCATTCTATTAGCCCGATGAAGTAGAGCTGAATGTGTGTGCTTAGCACACACATTCAGCTCTACTTCATCAGGCTAATAGAATACATTGGCCAATCAGCGCTGGCCAATGCATTTTATTAGCTTGATGAAGCAGAGTGTGCACAAGGGTTCAAGCGCACCCTCGGCTCTGATGTAGCAGAGCCGAGGCTGCACAAGGGTTCAAGTGCACCCTCGGCTCTCCTACATCAGAGCCGAGGGTGCGCTTGAACCCTTGTGCAGCCTCGGCTCTGCTACATCAGAGCCGAGGGTGCGCTTGAACCCTTGTGCACACTCTGCTTCATCAAGCTAATAGAATGCATTGGCCAGCACTGATTGGCCAGAGTACGGAATTCGGCCAATCAGCGCTGGCCAATGCATTCTATTAGCCCGATGAAGTAGAGCTGAATGTGTGTGCTAAGCACACACATTCAGCACTGCTTCATCACGCCAATACAATGCATTAGCCAGTGCTGATTGGCCAGAGTACGGAATTCGGCCAATCAGCGCTGGCTCTGCTGGAGGAGGCGGAGTCTAAGATCGCTCCACACCAGTCTCCATTCAGGTCCGACCTTAGACTCCGCCTCCTCCAGCAGAGCCAGCGCTGATTGGCCGAATTCCGTACTCTGGCCAATCAGCACTGGCTAATGCATTGTATTGGCTTGATGAAGCAGTGCTGAATGTGTGTGCTTAGCACACACATTCAGCTCTACTTCATCGGGCTAATAGAATGCATTGGCCAATCAGCGCTGGCCAATGCATTCTATTAGCGTGAACTGAGTTTGCACAGGGGTTCTAGTGCACCCTCGGCTCTGCTACATCAGATTGCTACATCTGATGTAGCAGTGCCGAGTGTGCATCAGATGTGTAGTTGAGCAAAACTGACTCAGCACTGCTAAGTCTGCATTCGCATAGGAATGCATTGGCCAGCCTTCGGCCAATCAGCGCTGGCTCTGCCGGAGGAGGCGGAGTCTAAGGTCGGACCTGAATGGAGACTGGTGTGGAGCTATCTTAGACTCCGCCTCCTCCAGCAGAGCCAGCGCTGATTGGTCGAGTTCCGTACTCTGGCCAATCAGCACTGGCCAATGCATTTCTATGGGGAAAAGTTAGCTTGCGAAAATCGCAAACTGACAGGGATTTCCATGAAATAAAGTGACTTTTATGCCCCCAGACATGCTTCCCCTGCTGTCCCAGTGTCATTCCAGGGTGTTGGTATCATTTCCTGGGGTGTCATAGTGGACTTGGTGACCCTCCAGACACGAATTTGGGTTTCCCCCTTAACGAGTTTATGTTCCCCATAGACTATAATGGGGTTCGAAACCCATTCGAACACTCGAACAGTGAGCGGCTGTTCGAATCGAATTTCGAACCTCGAACATTTTAGTGTTCGCTCATCTCTATTCCTGACATATCCATGAGATATGCCATAAATGTCTGACAGATTCTGATCCCTCCCCTGTTAAGAACTGGAGTCCAGACATACTCGGCAAATTTCTGAACTTCCTAAGTTAGTGTTGAACATATGAAGCCACCTCTTGCGTCATGGTGGCTACTAGATGAAATTAGGGACCCCATGGTTTAGGATGGTTGTGAGACCTAGTGGTGGAACCTACATCTACTGGACATTGATGATGTGAACGCCTTTCTCATTTTTACAAAAATTTCCTCCCATCTCAAAGTGCATATTAAATTTTCCAAGATGGAGAATGGGAAAAGATGGAGGACGTTTATAAAGTCCTTGCCAATATGGGGCCTGGTTATTCAAAGTGGTATTACTACTTGTGGGTATAAAAGCCTGAGAAGCCTTCATGAGATCATGAAAAAATACCACCTTTGTGCTTCTTGGACCAAACCTGAATATACATATATCACCAGGAGAATGCAGACCCAACCTGGTGTCAACCCAAGGAGAATACTCATGAAAGGGCCAGCCCCTATGTTAATGTAGCTCTCTATTGTGTGCCATACAAAAAAGACAAAAATGAGTAATCTATAAGAGACGGGACAGGCGCCATGTTGTCTACGCATTATATCCTAACAACTTCCCGTAGCCCTGGATAATATTAAATAACAAAATAAATATCTATATAACAAATCTTTGCGGTGTATTAATTCAGGTACTCATTCGATAAGGTTCGGCCGTACCTGGCAGACTTAAACTTCAGTTCATGGTAACACTGTACAAAACTGTGGTAGATGAATGTTATCGGCAACGCAAGGAGGACAATCCCACTGACCACACATACTCCTCCGAGTATCCTGCCGGGAACCGATATAGGGTACATATCTCCATAACCTACGGTGGTCATAGAAATAATCACCCACCAGCAGGCGGCCGGTATGCTCGAGTAGTCTTCGTTTTTTGTCTCCAGGTCCAAGCCATGCTCAAGCAGCTGAGAAAGGGCGCCGAAAATTGCCATGGCCACGCAAATAAACACCAGCAACATGACCATCTCTCGGTAGCAGCGTTTCAAAGTGAGTCCAAGAGTCTGAAGGCCAATGAAGTGTCTCGCCAGTTTGATGACCCAAAAAATTCTCATCATCCTCAAAACTCTTAGCGTCACCCCGGCTCGTTGTAATTGGGGGTTCTCCCCCGTGAAAAGGGTCATGAAAACGGAGACGTAATAAGGGGTGATGGCCAGCAGGTCAATGATATTTAGGGGCCTTTTGACAAATTCGCACTTGTTCTTGGAGACAATGAACCTGACGATGCACTCCGCCGTGAACCAGCCGATGCAGATAGCTTCAATTATCCTGTGGAAACAAAACAGGATGAATAATTTATTGTCATAACCATATCTGAAAGGGCGTCCTTCACCGCCATAAATACGCTTCTGCTTTTAACCCCACAATTTAAGCAAAGCTGGGATTATGCAAATAGAGAGAGCCCTACGGTACATTAGATTTACAAAATTTGGAGACGGAATTAAAGTACAATGGTCAAAGTGAGATAACAGAGATAACATCTATATACCCTGACATTGCCACATTGAACATAGTGTCTAATCTGCAGGCAGCAACTTACAGAGGAGGAGGAACTGAGCGGATTGATACATAGTTTCTTTGTCATTTATTTACTTAATTTCTGCTCTTTCTGGATTTAGGAGTCCAGTGGGCAGTGCTACTTTAGTGGATTTAGGAGTCCAGTGGGCAGTGCCACTTTAGTGGGTTAAGGAGTCCAGTGGGCAGTGCCATTTAGTGGACTTAGGAGTCCAGTGGGCAGTGCTACTTTAGTGGGTTAAGGAGTCCAGTGGGCAGTGCTACTTTAGTGGATTAAGGAGTCCAGTGGGCAGTGCTACTTTAGTGGGTTAAGGAGTCCAGTGGGCAGTGCTACTTTAGTGGATTTAGGAGTCCAGTGGGCAGTGCCACTTTAGTGGATTTAGGAGTCCAGTGGGCAGTGCCACTTTAGTGGATTAAGGAGTCCAGTGGGCAGTGCCACTTTAGTGGATTTAGGAGTCCAGTGGGCAGTGCCACTTTAGTGGATTTAGGAGTCCAGTGGGCAGTGCCACTTTAGTGGATTAAGGAGTCCAGTGGGCAGTGCCACTTTAGTGGATTAAGGAGTCCAGTGGGCAGTGCTACTTTAGTGGATTTAGGAGTCCAGTGGGCAGTGCCACTTTAGTGGATTAAGGAGTCCAGTGGGCAGTGCTACTTTAGTGGATTTAGGAGTCCAGTGGGCAGTGCCACTTTAGTGGATTAAGGAGTCCAGTGGGCAGTGCTACTTTAGTGGATTTAGGAGTCCAGTGGGCAGTGCCACTTTAGTGGATTAAGGAGTCCAGTGGGCAGTGCTACTTTAGTGGATTTAGGAGTCCAGTGGGCAGTGCCACTTTAGTGGGTTAAGGAGTCCAGTGGGCAGTGCCATTTAGTGGATTTAGGAGTCCAGTGGGCAGTGCTACTTTAGTGGGTTAAGGAGTCCAGTGGGCAGTGCTACTTTAGTGGATTTAGGAGTCCAGTGGGCAGTGCCACTTTAGTGGATTAAGGAGTCCAGTGGGCAGTGCTACTTTAGTGGATTTAGGAGTCCAGTGGGCAGTGCCACTTTAGTGGATTTAGGAGTCCAGTGGGCAGTGCTACTTTAGTGGATTTAGGAGTCCAGTGGGCAGTGCCACTTTAGTGGATTAAGGAGTCCAGTGGGCAGTGCTACTTTAGTGGATTTAGGAGTCCAGTGGGCAGTGCCACTTTAGTGGATTAAGGAGTCCAGTGGGCAGTGCTACTTTAGTGGATTTAGGAGTCCAGTGGGCAGTGCCACTTTAGTGGATTAAGGAGTCCAGTGGGCAGTGCTACTTTAGTGGATTAAGGTGTCCAGTGGGCAGTACCACTCTAGTGGATTTAGGAGTCCAGTGGGCAGTACCACTTTAGTGGATTAAGGAGTCCAGTGGGCAGTGCTACTTTAGTGGATTAAGGAGTCCAGTGGGCAGTACCACTCTAGTGGATTAAGGAGTCCAGTGGGCAGTGCTACTTTAGTGGATTTAGGAGTCCAGTGGGCAGTGCCACTTTAGTGGATTAAGGAGTCCAGTGGGCAGTGCTACTTTAGTGGATTTAGGAGTCCAGTGGGCAGTGCCACTTTAGTGGATTAAGGAGTCCAGTGGGCAGTGCTACTTTAGTGGATTAAGGTGTCCAGTGGGCAGTACCACTCTAGTGGATTTAGGAGTCCAGTGGGCAGTACCACTTTAGTGGATTAAGGAGTCCAGTGGGCAGTGCTACTTTAGTGGATTAAGGAGTCCAGTGGGCAGTACCACTCTAGTGGATTAAGGAGTCCAGTGGGCAGTGCTACTTTAGTGGATTTTTGAATGGAGTCAGTTTTTCTATTCATTCTGATGTGACTCCCATTGACAATGTCATAGGGATGAAGAAAGAAAATGACGTCCTGTCCAGACATGAGACACTGGGGGGAATTCATCTATCCCTCTACGCCAGTTTTTGATACTACAGTGCCTATTTGGTGCAAAGCCCTTTTTTTTTCTTAGCACCAAACGTGCGCAACAACCCCTAAGAAGCCAATAGATACAAATCCTTAGAGGGCATTTCTAAAATTAAAAAGAAGTCAAGCCCAAGAAAGCTTCAATACTAAATATATAATAAATGTACACACAATAAATGTTTCAAACCTATTTTTAATACTATGATGTCATAATATATTTACCCATTGTACTACGTTATATGAGACATGTCATCCATAATGTGATAATTCCATAATAATGCCAAACTCTCAGCAATTCTGTAACAACCACGAAAAGGTTAAAGGCCCTGTTCATATTTTTCTGATCAGAACCTATGAAAAGGTTATGGGCCTTCAAGGTAAAGTTTTCATGAAGTCTTTTAGAAAAGGGCAAAGACGTTCTGCCAGTTCTCCCACCGTCAGGTCTCTCATCATAGGTCAGGGAATGTCACAGATAGAAACACATAAAGTTCGGTTAATATAAAGGACTGTTCAGTGATGAGTTATAGTACGGTAACTATGTAACTTGTTCTTATTGCTAATGGCAATTTTACCACCAGTGAATTCGGAATGGATTAGTGTATAGCGTTATATATATTCTGTTAGATGAATTTTCTTTTTCTCTTCATTCCAGAATAAATTTCACATCCAGTCCCTAAGAACACCTGACCTATGAAACAGAACTAGCACCGTATGCGATGAAATTATGTAGCAGAATTTCGGGGTCATAACACGATGCTATTCCCTGAGCTCATTTCTGTGCCGATTGACTGCAGGTTCGGGTCATTTAGAGCTATTTGACTCCAGGCATCAAGTAGCTTCACCAGTTCATGTTAATAAAGCTGAAAGGGGAACTATAGTGAAAACCGGAGCTATTCATGTGAAGTGTCATCTTAATTATGATTTCTTATGTCATTGCTGTTTCTTGTAAGTTCCTGAAGACTAAAATAGCAGTTAGAATATGTCTAGAATAGAAATAGCCTGAGAATGCAACACCAACAAATTTGTATAGTCCTGTGTATACCCACAATAATACTGCCCCCTATGTACAAGAATAGAACTACTGTTATACTGTTACCATTGTACAAGAATGTACTTACTATTATATACCGTAATTATAATATATTATTTTATTATAAAACTGCCCCTTCCTACATACAAGATTATAACTACTATACTATAGTATACAAGACTATACAGTGTGACTACTATAATACTGCCCCCTATGTACAAGAATAGAGATGAGCGAGTAGTGAAATATTCAATATTTAATTCGAGTAGAACCTCTGTACAAGAATATAACTACTATAATACTGCTCTTATGTACAAGAATATAACTACTATAATACTACTCCTATGTACAAGAATATAACTACTATAATACTACCTCCTATGTACAAGAATATAACTACTATAATACTGCTCCTATGTACAAGAATATAACTACTATAATACTACTCCTATGTACAAGAATATAACTACTATAATACTGCTCCTATGTACAAGAATATAACTACTATAATACTGCTCCTATGTACAAGAATATAACTACTATAATACTGCTCCTATGTACAAGAATATAACTACTATAATACTACTCCTATGTACAAGAATATAACTACTATAATACTACCTCCTATGTACAAGAATATAACTACTATAATACTACTCCTATGTACAAGAATATAACTACTATAATACTTCTCCTATGTACAAGAATATAACTACTATAATACTACTCCTATGTACAAGAATATAACTACTATAATACTACCTCCTTTGTACAAGAATATAACTACTATAATACTACCTCCTTTGTACAAGAATATAACTACTACAATACTGCCCCCTATGTACAAGAATATAACTACTATAATACTACTCCTATGTACAAGAATATAACTACTATAATACTACTCCTATGTACAAGAATATAACTACTATAATACTACTCCTATGTACAAGAATATAACTACTATAATACTACTCCTATGTACAAGAATATAACTACTATAATACTTCTCCTATGTACAAGAATATAACTACTATAATACTACCTCCTATGTACAAGAATATAACTACTATAATACTACTCCTATGTACAAGAATATAACTACTATAATACTACTCCTATATACAAGAATATAACTACTATAATACTACTCCTATGTACAAGAATATAACTACTATAATACTGCTCCTATGTACAAGAATATAACTACTATAATACTGCTCCTATGTACAAGAATATAACTACTATAATACTACTCCTATGTACAAGAATATAACTACTATAATACCATTTCTATGTAGAAGTATATGGCTACTAGAATACAGCCAATCACCAGAATAGACTGATTAGTCCCCCCATGGTGGGACTATTAAATGATTATCTTATCTTCTTATCTTATCTTATATAAGACCCTTTCCCTGTTAAGAAGATACCTGAGCAATTTAGGTTCCTTGATTGCTAGTTTCTGCACGGATGTACCTGTTCCTTATTTGACCTCCGCCTATTCTCTGACTCTGATTCTGTGCCACCTGCCCTGACCTCTGCTTGGATTACCATACTGAATCTGTGCTGCCTACACAGACCTCTGACCAGCCCAGATCTACGTATCATGGTTAAAGGGTGAAAACCAGGGGACCCCTTAGACAGCCGCCTCAGGAGTAGCCCAAAGTGAAGCCGTTTTGGTCACATTTATTTATAGTTTAGTAAAATTGAGAGCTATAATAGTTTATTCCATCTCAATTATCAACCCTCTGTGGAGATCCTGAAATTTAGTGTATGTCCCTATAGATTTCTATTTAAGATCTAGGCTGGACTTAGCAGCACAGCGGGTCTATTTATAGGGACAGCAGATGTGAGATGTTTTTGTCTTTCATCGGAAAAGAACAGAATAAGAGACAGTAATGTCTTGAAATGAAGCTGGGATGTGTTACTGCTGCAGATACATAGTACTATATGTCCTCCTCATAGTCTGACTATATTGTATTCTGTCTGAGCCCTGACAGAAGCCATGCAACAAGCTGTGCTGTAATGTCACAAAAAAAGAGAGAGGCTGTCATCATTACAACAAAAAGGTGAGCGAAATGTGCAATAGTCCACACAAAATTAACCTCTAAGTGACTGACATATAGACTTTCTACATTGGTCACTAGTGGAATTTATTCCAACACAGCTGACTATCTACAAGAATATAACTACTATAATACCGCCTCATACGTACAAGAATATAATTACTACAATGCAGCCTCTATGTACAAGAATATAACTACTATAGTATGACATTCATATACAGGAATATAATTCCTACAATGCTGCCTTCCTATATCTCAGAATATATTTACTATTACACTGACTTCTATGTACAAAATATAACTACTATAATACTGCCTCCTATGTACAAGAATATAACTACTATAATACTACTCCTATGTACAAGAATATAACTACTATAATACTGCTCCTATGTACAAGAATATAACTACTATAATACTACTCCTATGTACAAGAATATAACTACTATAACACTGCCCACTATGTACAAGAATATAACTACTATAATACTACCTCCTATGTACAAGAATATAACTACTATAATACTGCTCCTATGTACAAGAATATAACTACTATAATACTGCTCCTATGTACAAGAATATAACTACTATAATACTACTCCTATGTACAAGAATATAACTACTATAATACTACCTCCTATGTACAAGAATATAACTACTATAATACTACTCCTATGTACAAGAATATAACTACTATAATACTGCTCCTATGTACAAGAATATAACTACTATAATACTACTCCTATGTACAAGAATATAACTACTATAACACTGCCCACTATGTACAAGAATATAACTACTATAATACTACCTCCTATGTACAAGAATATAACTACTATAATACTGCTCCTATGTACAAGCATATAACTACTATAATACTGCTCCTATGTACAAGAATATAACTACTATAGTACTGCTCCTATGTACAAGAATATAACTACTATAATACTACCTCCTATGTACAAGAATATAACTACTATAACACTGCCCACTATGTACAAGAATATAACTACTATAATACTGCTCCTATGTAAAAGCATATAACTACTATAATACTGCTCCTATGTACAAGCATATAACTACTATAATACTGCTCCTATGTACAAGAATATAACTACTATAATACTACTCCTATGTACAAGAATATAACTACTATAATACTACCTCCTATGTACAAGAATATAACTACTATAATACTACCTCCTATGTACAAGAATATATCTACTATAATACTACTCCTATATACAAGAATATAACTACTATAATACTACCTCCTATGTACAAGAATATAACTACTATAATACTGCTCCTATGTACAAGCATATAACTACTATAATACTGCTCCTATGTACAAGCATATAACTACTATAATACTGCTCCTATGTACAAGAATATAACTACTATAATACTGCTCCTATGTACAGGAATATAACTACTATAATACTGCTCCTATGTACAAGAATATAACTACTATAATACTGCTCCTATGTACAAGAATATAACTACTATAATACTGCTCCTATGTACAAGCATATAACTACTATAATACTGCTCCTATGTACAAGAATATAACTACTATAGTACTGCTCCTATGTACAAGAATATAACTACTATAATACTGCTCCTATGTACAAGAATATAACTACTATAATACTGCCTCTATGTACAAGAATATAACTACTATAATACTGCTCCTATGTACAAAAATATAACTACTATAATACTACTCCTATGTACAAGAATATAACTACTATAATACTACTCCTATATACAAGAATATAACTACTATAATACTGCTCCTATGTACAAGAATATAACTACTATAATACTGCTCCTATGTACAGGAATATAACTACTATAATACTGCTCCTATGTACAAGAATATAACTACTATAATACTGCCTCTATGTACAAGAATATAACTACTATGATACTGCTCCTATGTACAAAAATATAACTACTATAATACTACTCCTATGTACAAGAATATAACTACTATAATACTACTCCTATGTACAAGAATATAACTACTATAATACTACTCCTATGTACAAGAATATAACTACTATAATACTGCTCCTATGTACAAGAATATAACTACTATAATACCGCTCCATAAGTACAAGAATATAACTACTATAATACTACCTCCCATGTACTAGAATATAACTACTATAATACTGCTCCTATGTACAAGAATATAACTACTATAATACTGCTCCTATGTACAAGAATATAACTACTATAATACTACTCCTATGTACAAGAATATAACTACTATAATACTACCTCCTATGTACAAGAATATAACTACTATAATACTGCTCCTATGTACAAGAATATAACTACTATAATACTGCTCCTATGTACAAGAATATAACTACTATAATACTGCTCTTATGTACAAGAATATAACTACTATAATACTGCTCCTATGTACAAGAATATAACTACTATAATACTGCTCCTATGTACAAGAATATAACTACTATAATACTACCCCTATGTACAAGAATATAACTACTATAATACTGCTCCTATGTACAAGAATATAACTACTATAATACTACTCCTATGTACAAGAATATAACTACTATAATACTACTCCTATGTACAAGAATATAACTACTATAATACTGCTCCTATGTACAAGAATATAACTACTATAATACCGCTCCATAAGTACAAGAATATAACTACTATAATACTACCTCCCATGTACTAGAATATAACTACTATAATACTGCTCCTATGTACAAGAATATAACTACTATAATACTGCTCCTATGTACAAGAATATAACTACTATAATACTACTCCTATGTACAAGAATATAACTACTATAATACTACCTCCTATGTACAAGAATATAACTACTATAATACTGCTCCTATGTACAAGAATATAACTACTATAATACTGCTCCTATGTACAAGAATATAACTACTATAATACTGCTCTTATGTACAAGAATATAACTACTATAATACTGCTCCTATGTACAAGAATATAACTACTATAATACTGCTCCTATGTACAAGAATATAACTACTATAATACTACCCCTATGTACAAGAATATAACTACTATAATACTGCTCCTATGTACAAGAATATAACTACTATAATACTACTCCTATGTACAAGAATATAACTACTATAATACTACTCCTATGTACAAGAATATAACTACTATAATACTGCTCCTATGTACAAGATTATAACTACTATAATAGTACTTCTATGTACAAGAATATAACTAATATACTGTCCCTGTGCAAATGAATATAACTACTATAATACTGCCTATATATCAGAATACATCTACTATTATACTGCCTCATACAAATGTTATACATTATCATACCTAACATAATACTGTCACCCTATGTGTGAGAATATAACTACTATAATACTGCTACCCTATGGCCTGTCCTAATAGAATGCCTGTCAGACTAGCACGCAGTACAATACATTGCATTATATTGGTAGTTCAAATCATTATCCAGGAGACTAAAAAATAACATTAATTTTTTTTTTTTTTTATATTAAAAAGATAAAAACTAAAGTCATAATAAAATATAAATCCTCCCATCCTGAAATGTTAAGTCAATCCTATAAAATAAAAAAACAGCACCACCTTTGTGTATAGTTTATGTTTAGTATTGCAGCTCAGCTTCATTCATTGGAATGGGGACTAGCTGCAATACTAGGTCCTACCTATAGACCAGAATGGCGCTGTTTCTAAAACTGCAGCTAATTTTAATTAAATATTAAACATGAGACAAACCCTTTAATTGGTCGATTTAATTTGTGCCAGTTCCTGTGCTCTCTGCCTATGTTTGCCATCGGTTGCGATGCTATGTTGCAGGTCTGAATAATATACAATACAGAAGTGTGCACAGCTAGACTCTCTATTATACAAACTGTTAGGATACGCAGGGGGATAATGGGAGTCAGGACTGCTAATACATTTCCCGGTGACACTCTGTTTTCACAAAGAGTCTAAGAGGCCCCGACACTCCGGCCTTGTCGCAACGTGGCATATCACTTCAGCTAGTGACATCCCGACTTCTCGCTGTAGGGACACAATGTGCTGGATTTATAGACTGCCGTGTCTATGGGGGTAAAGGATAATCTTTAAGAAGTGCTGTGAGGTTTGGAGACGTCCCTTTAAGTGCTTTAAGAAGCAGGGCTGGTATGTGAAGCTTCAAGGAAGCAAATAAGCTTTACAATGTATACAAAGCAGGCATTCCCGAGAGTGCAAATACCGAGACGTCACGGCCAGAGGTGACACCGCTGCAGCCTGGTGCGCAGGGGCTAAACAGGCAGCTTAGGTTAGGGAATAGTCACAGTGGCGAATTGGTTGCGGAACTTTTGCAACACTCATCCTTGCGTGAGGTTGTTTCTCAATATCCCAATGGTCTCCATCATCTGTCACCCTTTTGGTGTTTTGTTTATCCAAAACTGTTCAGCTATTCCAAAGATATAAGCCCTTGTAGTGTTGATGAAGATTAGAGTCTACTAGGCAATAGAGATGAGCAAATAGTATTCGGAACTAGGAATAGGAATGAATGGAAGCGGGGGGCGAGCGCACGGCACCAGCGGCCGGCGCTTAATCCCTTGCTGTTTGCCCTCTCCCATTCACATACCTCCCAACCATCCTGATTTCCGTGGGACATTCACGATTTCAGTGACATGTCCCGCGGTCCTGGTTGGAGGGACCACGGGACATGTCACTGAAATGAATCTGGGGGCAGAGATGGGGGGACATGAATCTGGGAGCAGAGATGGGGGGATATGAATCTGGGGGAAGAGATGGGGGGACATGAATCTGGGGGCAGAGATGGGTGGACATGAATCTGGGGGCAGAGATGGGGAGGACATGAATCTGGGGGCAGAGATAGGGAGACATGAATCTGGGGGCAGAGATGGGGAGGACATGAATCTGGGGGCAGAGATAGGGAGACATGAATCTGGGGGCAGAGATGGGGGACATGAATCTGGGGGCAGAGATGGGGGGACATGAATCTGGGGGCAGAGATAGGGAGACATGAAGCTGGGGGCAGAGATGGGGGACATGAATCTGGGGGCAGAGATAGGGAGACATGAATCTGGGGGTAGAGATGGGGGGACATGAATCTGGGGGCAGAGATAGGGAGACATGAATCTGGGGGCAGAGATGGGGGACATGAATCTTGGGGCAGAGATGGGGGGATATGAATCTGGGGGCAGCGATGGTGAATATGAATCTGGGGGAAGAGATGGGGAATATGAATCTGGGGGCAGAGATGGAGGGACATTAATCTGGGGGCAGAGATGGGGCGGACATGAATCTGCGGGCAGAGATGGGGGACATGAATCTGAGGGCAGAGATGGGGAATATGAATCTGGGGGCAGAGATGGAGGGACATTAATCTGGGGGCAGAGATGAGGGGACATGAATCTGGGGGCAGAGATGGGGGACATGAATCTGAGGGCAGAGATGGGGAATATGAATCTGGGGGCAGAGATGGGGAATATGAATCTGGGGGCAGAGATGGAGGGACATTAATCTGGGGGCAGAGATGGGGGGACATGAATCTGGGGGCAGAGATGGAGGGGACATGAATCTGGAGGTAGAGATGGGGGGACATGAATCTGGGGGAAGAGATGGAGGGGACATGAAACTGGGGGCAGATGAAGGGCGTATATGAAACTGGGGGAGAGACAGAGGGGGGACATATAATTTACGGGTGACTTTAGGAGGATTATACTGTGTGGGAGCACGTGAAAAATGAATGAGAATGGGTGGAGTCAACCTAAAAGTGGGCAGAGCCAAATTTTGTCCCTCTTTCTACTTTTCAAAAGTTGGAAGGTATGCATTCATTCCTATGGAGCGAGCTATTCGAATCAACTCTAGTAGGCAATGGGCAGTACCACTTCATGATGTACACCGTCAGTAGAGAAAACTACAGTGTTACCGCCCACTTGACTAGTATACTGTAACCTAAAAGGGCTTATATCTTTGGAATGGCTGAATGGATAAGAGTACACCATGAAAAAATGACATATAAATGCCTCCTCCCTTCCCTTCCCTCTTGACTGGATATATCCAAATAAGTATAATCACAAGTTAAGCAGCTTTTCTTAACACAACATGGTTTTGTGCTATGTTGTCACAAAGTGATATGCTACCTCTCCTGGATGTGTCTTTGTGGCCACCCAGTGGTTGTGTTGGGTACTGCAGCCTTCTAAGGCTTGTGTTAGCGTGTCGTGATTAGTTATTATCTTCAATGCAAATTCCTTATCCATCTTCAACCATGGCGGAAAAAAAATAGCAAAATAGAAAAAAAACTCAAAAACAAAAATTGGAATTCTAAATGGAAGATGAGATAAGTATGGATACAGTTTATGGAAATAGAATAATCCATATCTTTATTAATTCATCAGCCATGGTCTGACCATCAGGAGGTAAAAACACATGAAAAATTCATAGTGAATAAACAGCTCAGGGATAGCGCTTACAATTTAATAGGATCCACATAAAAGTACTACAAAATTCTGTTAACTTCCCACCGGACCGATATAAAATTCACGGATGACAAGCCAAGTGTGCAAAATAATCAGGATCAGAGAGGAGCGAATTAATTTGTCACAAATCAGGTTTGTTAAGGATTTCCCAAAACTTTTAGATTTCAGCGAATCTAAAACTTTTGGTCAATATCGGTGGCCACAATTTTGCAAATTATGAAAAGAAACGCATGACCCTTCCCCATAATACTTTGCAAGAAGTTCTCTCTCTAGCATAGCCAATCACGGGGGGACAATAGGTCTGACTCAGTGGGTAAGTCATAGCCAAATCAAAAATTCTTCTCCCGTCAGTGTCCGTTGTTCTGGTCCATTGGAGGACCAGAACAACGGACAAATGGACCACTAAAATAGCAGACACATATGGAGCATGGCGGGTCCTGTTGACTATAATGGGGTCTGTTCATTTTAACTGAAAGCGGATTTTAGGCAACGCTGCATTGGAGTCTCAGAAAGATGTGAACGTGTTAGTGAGGCGGGCACAGGCAGCCATACAATTCTTGCATTGAAGAAGACTTTTGACACCTACAACAAGACCAGCTCTTTACACCATTTAATAGCTGCCGCTCCACTGATTCCAGCTCAGTTGGAATTGTTTCTCTAGCCCTCACCATTCCTGAGCAATCACTGCAGTTAGTTTTGGTCCCTGGTATATTATTTAGGCTCTGTACTATCAGGAGGGCGGTGTCAGGCAGGAGCAGACAAAGGGTGTTATTCTGTTAGCTCTGACAATGGCTGCTTCTCATTGGAGCTCTAGATCACACCCCCTGCCTGACACCACCCACTTGACATTACAGAGATGAAATAGCACATCAGGCACCAAAACTAATTCCGCTTGCTTCTCAGGAATGGTAAGGGCTAGAGAGAAAATTCCAACTGTGCTGGAATCAGTGGAGTGGTGACTATTAACAGATGCTAAGAACTAGAATTGATAGAGATGGTGAAAGGTCTCTTTAATTTGTCAATCTTGGAGGAACTTTTGATTTGGACTGAATCAAATTTGGACCTTCGCTCACTTTTTCTGGGATTCCTTACGGCATCTTCCTCAATCACCTTCCAGTCTATTCTGGTCTCTTGGGTGATGTCACTGGGAGACCACTGATGACTCCACAGTCATTTGGGGCTCACCAACGTCTTGAAGAAGACAACCGATTTTGTATTAGTGTTTCTTGTGTTGCCGCATCTCCTCTGGAACTCCGAATCTCAAAAATTTCAGGTTCAATGCAACCCAAGTTTTTTGGGGAATCTTGTAGTGCCCCCAGCTTGTCCCTACTTGCTATGCACTCTATAGACTTGCAGTCCTGCCTCTGTACGCCACACTCCTTGGATCAATGTCGCTCAGTGCACTGATAGTTAACACAGATCTCTTATGGGAAAATCAATAGTGCTGATCTGCCCTGGGCGTCTAATGTTCCGACAAGCCCCTGCTGATGTGCGCTCATGTACTCATTCTGCGCTCATGGACATATCCACAGAGTGGTCACTGGAAGATTAATTTAACTTTCCGTAAAAATAAAAAAAAAATCTGTCACAAAATCCCGGAGTCGCAGTTTGTCTTGTGGCTGAAGCAATAATTATCCTTGACTATAAAGTGCGGCACACTGTGTACGGCAGAGAGCGAGCGACGTGTACCGCAAACTTGTGCCCTAAATCTGTCTGGTGAGAGCCGCTGGGTAATTACATTTACCGGAATCACTGTATATAATCGCAGGTGGGGGAGGGGTAGGGGCTCACTTTCTTATGGCTTCATTATCTTATACTATTCATTTCTTCCAGACTTCTTCTGTCTAATTATGTCACTAATCTTAATTATTATTGTTATGAAAGTAAAATTATGATAATCCGCCAAACTTGGGGCCACCAAGGTTGTAGATAGTTAAAAATGTACTTATCCTGTACTGATCCTCAGTTACATCCTGTATTATACTCCAGAGCTGCGCTCACTATTTTGCTGGTGCAGTCACTGTGTACATACATTACATTACTTATCCTGTATTATACTCCAGAGCTGCGCTCACTATTCTGCTGGTACAGTCACTGTGTACATACATTACATTACTTATCCTGTATTATACTCCAGAGCTGCGCTCACTATTCTGCCGGTGCAGTCACTGTGTACATACATTACATTACTTATCCTGTATTATACTCCAGAGCTGCGCTCACTATTCTGCTGGTACAGTCACTGTGTACATACATTACATTACTTATCCTGTATTATACTCCAGAGCTGCGCTCACTATTCTGCCGGTGCAGTCACTGTGTACATACATTACATTACTTATCCTGTATTATACTCCAGATCTGCGCTCACTATTCTGCCGGTACAGTCACTGTGTACATACATTACATTACTTATCCTGTATTATACTCCAGAGCTGCGCTCACTATTCTGCTGGTGCAGTCACTGTGTACATACATTACATTACTTATCCTGTATTATACTCCAGATCTGCGCTCACTATTCTGCTGGTGCAATCACTGTGTACATACATTACATTACTTATCCTGTATTATACTCCAGAGCTGTGCTCACTATTCTGCTGGTGCAGTCACTGTGTACATACATTACATTACTTATCCTGTATTATACTCCAGAGCTGCGCTCACTATTCTGCTGTTACAGTCACTGTGCACATACATTACATTACTTATCCTATATTATACTCCAGAGCTGCGCTCACTATTCTGCTGGTACAGTCACTGTGTACATACATTACATTACTTATCCTGTACTGATCCTCCGTTACATCCTGAAATTTCCCCAAGGTGGGACTATTAAAGGATTATTATCTTATACTCCATAGCTGCGCTCACTATTTTGCTGGTGCAGTCACTGTGTACATACATTACTTATCCTGTATTATACTCCAGAGCTGCGCTCACTATTCTGCTGGTGCAGTCACTGTGTACATACATTACATTACTTATCCTGTATTATACTCCAGAGCTGTGCTCACTATTCTGCTAGTACAGTCACTGTGTACATACATTACATTACTTATCCTGTATTATACTCCAGAGCTGTGCTCACTATTCTGCTGGTGCAGTCACTGTGTACATACATTACATTACTTATCCTGTATTATACTCCAGAGCTGTGCTCACTATTCTGCTGGTGCAGTCACTGTGTACATACATTACATTACTTATCCTGTATTATACTCCAGAGCTGCGCTCACTATTCTGCTGTTACAGTCACTGTGCACATACATTACATTACTTATCCTATATTATACTCCAGAGCTGCGCTCACTATTCTGCTGGTACAGTCACTGTGTACATACATTACATTACTTATCCTGTACTGATCCTCCGTTACATCCTGAAATTTCCCCAAGGTGGGACTATTAAAGGATTATTATCTTATACTCCATAGCTGCGCTCACTATTTTGCTGGTGCAGTCACTGTGTACATACATTACTTATCCTGTATTATACTCCAGAGCTGCGCTCACTATTCTGCTGGTGCAGTCACTGTGTACATACATTACATTACTTATCCTGTATTATACTCCAGAGCTGTGCTCACTATTCTGCTAGTACAGTCACTGTGTACATACATTACATTACTTATCCTGTATTATACTCCAGAGCTGTGCTCACTATTCTGCTGGTGCAGTCACTGTGTACATACATTACATTACTTATCCTGTACTGATCCTCCGTTACATCCTGTATTATACTCCAGAGCTGCGCTCACTATTCTGCTGGTGCAGTCACTGTGTACATACATTACACTACTTATCCTGTATTATACTCCAGAGCTGTGCTCACTATTCTGCTAGTACAGTCACTGTGTACATACATTACATTACTTATCCTGTATTATACTCCAGAGCTGTGCTCACTATACTGCTAGTACAGTCACTGTGTACATACATTACATTACTTATCCTGTATTATACTCCAGAGCTGCGCTCACTATTCTGTTGGTGCAGTCACTGTGTACACACATTACATTACTTATCCTGTATTATACTCCAGAGCTGCGCTCACTATTCTGCTGGTACAGTCACTGTGTACATACATTACATTACTTATCCTGTATTATACTCCAGAGCTGCGCTCACTATTCTGCTGGTGCAGTCACTGTGTACATACATTACATTACTTATCCTGTATTATACTCCAGAGCTGCGCTCACTATTCTGCTGGTGCAGTCACTGTGTACATACATTACATTACTTATCCTGTATCATACTCCAGAGCTGCGCTCACTATTCTGCTGCTACAGTCACTGTGTACACACATTACATTACTTATCCTGTATTATACTCCAGAGCTGCGCTCACTATTCTGCTGGTACAGTCACTGTGTACATACATTACATTACTTATCCTGTATTATACTCCAGAGCTGCGCTCACTATTCTGCTGGTGCAGTCACTGTGTACACACATTACATTACTTATCCTGTATTATACTCCAGAGCTGCGCTCACTATTCTGCTGGTACAGTCACTGTGCACATACATTACATTACTTATCCTGTATTATACTCCAGAGCTGTGCTCACTATTCTGCTGGTGCAGTCACTGTGTACACACATTACATTACTTATCCTGTATTATACTCCAGAGCTGCGCTCACTATTCTGCTGGTACAGTCACTGTGCACATACATTACATTACTTATCCTGTATTATACTCCAGAGCTGCGCTCACTATTCTGCTGGTACAGTCACTGTGTACATACATTACATTACTTATCCTGTACTGATCCTGAGTTACATCCTGTATTATACTCCAGAGCTGCGCTCACTATTCATGCATTTCCCGGAGGAGTAACAGAGGAGCAGAATACACAGTTGTAATAGTGAGTACTCCAACATTGTTATTTTATGACAAATACTATTTTTTACTAAACCATTCAGGTTAGGAGAGCTGATAGATCCTCTGTAATGTAGGGCTGTATGACGGTACCATATGGCGGCACATAACAATGTTCTTGCAGCCATACTGTGCTTTGTTGTGTGTATAGAGAGCCTACAGGCTGCCATAAACAGCACCTATAACAAGGGATACATTATCATACTCCTTTGCAGGGTTTTACTTTGTAGTCGTAGCACCGGTTACTTTAACCCTTGGCTGCAGAGCAGCGCTCCCATTATACCGGTGTCCTATCCTACAGTAAATATTCCAGGGTCTGGTAATTGTCATGATAGAATTAAAGGGAATAAGTGACAAAGCTCTGCTCGTACAGTGACTGTAGCCCCCTCTTGTATCCCCCGCAGCCGCCCATCATACAGGCTCATACCACACACTGCCAACAGGCTTACAAGATACGTCCGTCTATCAGCAGCAATAATCTTGTTATGTGCAGCACATGCCTGTGTTCCCCCTTCCATCCGTCTGCTATCATGACTGGCATTTCAGCCTGCTCAAGGGATGGGTAGCCTCAACAACACGAAGGGATTCCTCTGACAGCTCAATTTAACTCATTAGTGAACTGAAACAGTTTGCATGCAATGCACAGATGTAGCAGAGCTGAGCTTGTCATGTACCTACATATACTGTGATATAAGAATGCATATTCTAGAAATACTCCCAACTCCCAAAATCTGGCATGAGGTTTAAAAATGGTCTTTCAAAACCTCTACCAACTCTTTGCATCGTTCAATAGGTTCTGTTCCTCTGATTCTGGCGCAGTTGGAATTTTTTCTCTAGCCCCCACCGTTCCTTTGCAATAATTCCTGTTAGTTTCAGCGCCCAATTGGCTAATTAATCAGGTGGGCGGTCTCAGACTACCTGCTCCAGGTCAGGACCTCCCACCTACAGCAGGAAGCCTCATTAGCACACTACGTACTGGAATTAACAGTAATGATTGCTCGGGAATGGTTTGGGTTAGAGAAAAAATTCCAAAAGTATCAGAATCAGTGATTCGGTGCCTGTTGAAGGATGCAAAGACTTGGACTATGTGGAGATACTGAAAGGCCCCCTTTAAAGGGCCTGTCAAGGATTAGAAAAACATTCCTGCTTTGACTAAAATAATTGCAATACCTGTCCACAAATTGTATCTGTTTAATGGAAGTGAATGAGCTGCAATACCGAACACAACCATTGGACAAGTGTGGCGCTGTTTCTAGAAGAAAGCAGCTGTTTTTCTAATCCTGAATAAAAAGGTAAAAAAAAAGACGTCATGGACAGATCTTGGCAGATAAAAAGTTACTAGGATGTATTTAACAAATATTGTGTTGTCAGAATGCCAAAAATATGACACGACTCTTATACATACATTGTATTTTTTTTAATTCAGTGCACAATTTTTTGGCAAACCCAAGGACAGCACAGAGATTCTTGATTTTCTTCTTTAAAGAAGGAGCTGTTGATGCCAAGACTAGACTGTGACTACACAACTATGTATATCACCAAGGTAGATTTTGGCAACAGATTCACATGCAAATTTTTTCCCCCTAAAGGGTTCTATTATAGTCACATAACATATTGCACAATTATAATTTTTTGATACTACAATGTACGGTAACTTTAATTTATTTCATTTAATCTCCTACAAGAAGCCTCCGCGCCTAAGGTGCAATCTCATGTGCCAAATCGCACCGGTACTGTATATGTTTTATTGCAAATTACTGTTGCGTTTTCTGAACAGGGGAAACAAAAAAGTTCAGCTTATATTAACTCATTTTTGGGCCAAAAGAAAAAAAAAAAACAACATTGCAAAACCGTAGAAATTCCCAGTCCTGCCATTGGCTGAGTGGCACGCTACGCTGCACCCAAAGGCCAGGGCTACATGGTGACTTTGGACACGAACATTGCAAAATCGCACATAGCCATCCCGAATGTGGCCACCATGGAACACGCAGCCTAACAAATTTGACACTACATTTGCGAAAAATTTGGGGCTTAGTCGCAAGTCACATACTTCTTTGACAGCACAGATTTCAGTGTGCGACTACAACACGTATATGACATGTCTGCAATTTTTTTGCGTGTATGGGTGATACAATCCTAAAGGCGGCCATAGACATTAGAATGCAATGGCCAATTTTGGATCACAAGTCGCGTACAACTTAGCCAGCCTAGATTTCGATGTATGTTACTTGCGACTGTGACTCACTTGGAGGCCATATATGTTAAAGGGATCCTATCACTAGAATCCCTTTTTTTCTAACTAATACGTAAGAATAGCCTTAAGAAAGGCAGAAAGGCTATTCTTCTCCTACCTTTAGATGTCTTCTCTGTGCCACCGTTCGCAGATATTCTGTTTTCTGTCTTTATGCAAATGAGTTCTCTCGCAGCACTGGGTAGGGGCCTCAGCACTCAAACAGCACTGGGGGCGGTCCCCAATGCTGCGAGAGAACTCTCCAGTGCCGCCTCCATCTTCTTCAGGAACCGGCCTCTATGCGTCGTCTTCCGGCCTGGCTTTCAATCTTCTATGCATGCGTCCACAAAAAAATGGCCACGCGCAGGTGCAGTCGGCTCTGCTCGCTGGCAGAGCCGATTGCGCATGCGTAGAAGATTGAAAGCCAGGCCAGAGACTACGTGTAGAGGCCGGTTCCTGAAGAAGATGAGGGCAGTGCTGGAAAGTTCTCTCGCAGCATTGGGGACCGCCCCCAGTGCTGTTTGAGTGCTGGGGCTCTTCCCCAGTGCTGCGAGTGAATTCATTTGTATAAAGACGGAAAGTGGAATATCTACGAACGGCGGCCGGGAGAAGACATCTAAAGGTAGGAGAAGAATAGCCTTTCTGCCTTTCTTAAGGTATTAGTTAGAAAAAAAGGGATTATAATGATGGGATCTCTTTAAACTACAGCCAACCCAATGGCCAATTTTGGCCATTTCAGCCATTAATTGCAAGTCACGTGAGACTTTGCCATCATTGACTTCAATGTAAGTTGCATGCAACCACAACTCACTTAGGACATGTCTGTGGTGTTATTGTGTGTAATGGGTGATGCAATCCTTAAAGTTACAGGTTAGTCTTTAGCTGGCCGCAATGGCCAATTTTGGACAATTCTGTTAACAATCCTATGTCGTATATGTCGTATACCACTTTGCCAACATAGACTTCAATGTAGGTTGCACGCGACCACAACTCACTTGCAATGTTTGCCACTGTTTCTAAGCATGTAATGGGTGACGCATATGCTAAAACTGGCCAAGCATGTTAGACTTCAGCTGGTCACAATAGCCCATTTTGGCCAATTCAGTGAACGATCGCAAGGGACATGCGACTTTGCCTGAGACTATGACTCACGACTTGCGACATGTCTGCATTTTTTCTTTCTAATCTACAATGGGTGATAGAAATCCTAAAGGCAAGCGTACACTAGCTGACCACAATGGCCAATTTTGCCCATTTTAGTTGATGATCGCAAGGTGCATGCAACTTTGCAAGAGTAGATTTCAATGTAAATTGCGCGCAACTACAACTAATGACATGTCTGCAATTTTTTTTAGTGTATAATGGGTGATGCCTATCCTAAAGGTGGCTATATATGTTACCCTAACTTCAAGGCTCAGTCCTTCGGGTCCGCATGAGGACCCAAAAGACGGAGAGCCTGTCCACTTAAAAAGTGGATACCTGCGGATACCCTTGGACTCCATAGACTATAATTGAGTCTGCCAGGTTCTATACTGAAAGTGGCAAAGAGACAAGTCTACAGGATTTTTCTCTCCACCGATTTTAGGCAAAATCTCCAATGCAGATGTGAATGTAGCCATAGACTTTAGTTGGCTGCAATGGCTGATTTTGGTAATTTCATCTAACGATTGCAAGTAGTCTTCCAGACTTCTATATACAACCTTAAGCTTTACCTGGCCACAATGGCCGATTTCAGCCATGCCCATGATCAGGTATAAAAATATCAAGAACCACCACTCACAGTGCCAGAGGGCAGACTTTCATCTCCCAAAAATAGAATATAAGCGGTGTTGGAAAATTTTGGATGACAACATTTGGCCACTAATTTATGCAGAATCACGCCATTGTTTTTAGACTTGTCTCAACCTATGATTGGGCTGTGTAGTGGTTAATCCCACCATTGATAAAATACGTCACAGCCTTCCAAAATCCAATATGCATGCTCAGCTTTAACACACTGCCAAGTCCCAACCTAAAATTTATGTGTGACACCAGCTGACAACAGGTCGGGGACAGAATCCTCATTTTTGGTTCAAATGACTTGATACAATTTCACTGCAAAATTCCATAAAATAACGATAGCTGAATCTCATGCAATGATGCCACACAATACAAGATCATATTGGAAGACATGACGTACGATGAAGCGCCATAGTCATGACGTCAATTGCCTATGTTGCAAAAATTGTACTTGTGTCGGGTGGTATGATGCCGGCTCAGTATACAGTGAACAGGACATAATAGGTTAATACACTGTATCTAGGCACCCGGTAACATCTCCAGCTATGTCTAGTCTAGCTGCAGCAAGATATATCAATGCCTGTTTCTGTGGCGTACAAAGGGTTAACGTGATGTGTCTCCCTCCCTAGTAAACACGCTAACGGTTCGGAGGAAGCTCGCAGATAATGAGGTCTATCAGGATTACATTACAAGTGTTTAGAGATGTTCTAATCCCTCAGCTCTGCAATACTCAAGTAACTTCTTGAGGAGCAGGTGATTCTTATCTGGGGAGTGTTATTTCATGCTGGGGTCTTTCTAGTTTCCACTTAGTCAGGGGGAAATCACACGCAGCCGATTTGTTGCAGAAATTTCTCATTCATGGGAATGAGGTTTGAGGAACACCATGTGCCTGCTGCAGAAAAAGAACAATTGAGATGTATGAAAATGATTCTCACTTACAGAATTTTTTGCAACAAATTTGCTACACGTGAATTCACCTTCCGGCCGGGCTCATAGAAATGTATTTCCCCCAAGTTTCCTGGTTCGACTGTGGATGTACTGACCGGAACTAGGATCATAGGTCACAAAAATTTGCCCCCTTAATGCGGTGGTGTGAAACTCTCCATAGAGTAGTGGTCTCCAACCTATGGATCTCCAAAACTACAACTGGTGTCATGGACTTACAGGAGTATTCTGCAAAAAGATGGCATGTTGGAAACCATTGGGATATAGAGTTACAAAAATTTGCTTTTAATGCAGTGGTGTGAAACTATCTTTAGAGTAGTGGTCTCCAATCTGTGGTTCTCCACAACTACAACTCCTTGCATACTGCTACGAGAGTAGTCTATCAAAAATAGCATGGTGGAAGTCATAGTTTTGCCACAGCCAGAGAGTTACATGTTGGGAACTATTGGGTTATGGTATTGCAAAAATCCACCCGTAATGTGGGAATCTGAAACTTTCCGTAGAGTCGTGGTCTCCTACCTGTGGCTCTCTGGATGTTATAAAACGACAACTCCGAGCATACACGTCTAGGAGTCATCTGTAACAATGGCACGCTAACATATTGGAAGTTGTAGTTTAACAATAGCCGAAGAGTTACATGGTGCGAACTATTGGGTCATAGGGTATCAAGGGTAACATGACAATTCAATAAGACCCCCCACCCCCAAAGACAGACGGACACTGATAGTAGTGATAATGACAGCTCGTACCCCGAAGGTTCCCATAGACTTGCTGTATACCTGTGCTCTTCCACGCTCCTATTCTCTGCTGTCTTCCAGTCAGGTAAAGTGCTAGCACATAAGACCACCATGGAGACAATGACAAAAAGAATAGACACCACAGCCAAGATCTGGGCTGCCAAGGATGAGGTGGGCTCCTCAAAAGTCCTCCTCATGCGTTCCAGCCACTTCTTTTCCCCAGGTTCTTGGACGTCCTCCTTGACTGTAGTCTCATCAGGCTTGGTCTCATCAGACATGTAGGTGTAGGTGTCGGACATGCGGTCGTCCAGTCGTCTTTGACAACAATATTCCAATTGAGAACGCTCCAGCCCCCAGTAGATCATCTCATTGTAGAAGGACAGCTCACACATCTGGGGGACAAACCTTAGTTTGCCATGCTTGACGTACATCATGATGAACCCAAATGCCTCAGAATGCCTATCGAAGAAATACTCATTCCTCTCCTGGTCGTAATCATCACAGACCTCTAAGACATCCTTCTCGGAGGAGCAGCTGTGCAGCCGGCTCACCCTCCTCAGTGGAAAATCCTTAATCACATCCTGGGAAAAAGAATACCTGGCACCCCCAACGTTAAGGATAAAGGGGTCTCTTGAAAAGTTCATTGCTGAGGCCACACTGTTGGGCGCTGTCCTTCAGTACCACCCAGGAGCAGGTGAAGGACAAGTTGTGCTCCTCACCTTAAAGTTTTAGCTCTGCTTGCACCTCCTGACTGCTTCCAGCCCGTCTCCCCTGGAGGGTCCAGACACATAGTGGAGACATCGCACAACATGTTTAACAAGAGGAGAAGAAGATCTTAAGGCACCAAGGAAAAGTTCAGAAGAAATTCTAGACTTAGAAGGTCCTCTGATTCAGCAACCTTCTCAGAGTATTCTTGTTCTTCGCTGACACACAACATTACATCTCCCACACACAAGGGATCAAGTGAAACTCCTCAATGATTGAAAGAAGAGCAGAATAGAGAAGAGGGAAGGAGGGAGGAAGGAGGGAGAAGTGCGGAGAGCCACCAGCCCTGCTGCCTCCAGAGCTCCAGTGTCTGCTGAACTTTACTCACTGTGAGAAGCCCTCAGAGGGAGGAGGACGAGGAGGAGGAGGATGAGGAGGGACGGGAGGTGGGAGCAGGATTGTGTCTGCACAAACCTCACTGGTGCTGCTGTGTCTGTGTATATGAATGTAATGTATATAGATATACTGTACTACAGTCACAGCCCGCACCGAGCAATACACAAGTGTATAGCAGCGGAGACAAGGGAGATACCTGTATTATAAGGCTATAATCAAGGCAAATACACCGAGAAATACCCTGATACTGTCATTACTCCTGAAATAAGTCCTTCTTTTCTTTCTTTCATTAATCTATTATCTATCTATCTACAGTATCTGTTTTCTATCTCTATCATTTTTTTATTTGTCTACCCACCTACCTATCTATTTGTTAACTGTATATTATCTTTATTTATATCTACTATCTTTTCCCTGCTTTATAGCTCTCGATCATCCATCTACAATATCTATTTTCTACGTCTATCAATCCCATATCTATTTCTTATCTTATCTACTTCCTATCTATCTATCTATCTATCTATCTATCTATCTATCTATCTATCTATCTATCTATCTATCTATCTATCCATACCTCCCAACTTTTGAAGAACTGAAAGAGGGAAGACTGCTGAGACTGACCGATCCCTTAGAGGTTACCCTTTAATACCGCCCCTTAGTGTAACTAAACAACAAAGACATACCAGACTCCGGCATGGTTTGAAAGTGGGTTGGCCACAGCTTTTATTTACAGATTTATTTAAAGTGCAAACGAAAGGAAACAAGACTTCCTCCATGACGGCTCTCCTATGGCCCGCAGGTGGACAGCGGGCCCCTCGTACTCGACCATCTCGCCACGGGACGTGGCAAACTCCCGCGTGCTGTGACAACTAAGACAAGAAGAAACATAGTCAAAACAAACCGAAAAAACCGCGAGGGCAAGGGTGGGCGGGCGTTTCCTCACGTCAGACCAAGACGAAGGGTAAGAGGCCTATACCCACGTGCCCCCGAATTATATAAAGTATATTTCCAAAACAAATGACCTCATCAAAACAAGGGGCGGGTGTATTAATTCAAAAAACCGTAACCCAGCAACCCCAGCACAGCAGTCTTAGCCCCTTTTCCTTAAGCAGTGCAAGGGCCACTAAAAATGTACGCTACGCACGCCGCGGCAAATTCAGCCCCGCCCACTTTTGTGTTGACTCTGCCCACTCATTAATTTTTCATGTGCCCGCACAGAGTATAATTCTCCTACAATCACCCGGAAATTATATGTCCCCCCTCTATCTCTCCCCCAGTTTCATATACACCCTTCATCTGCCCCCAGTTTCATGTCCCCCCTCCATCTCTGCCCCCAGTTTCATGTCCCCTCCATCTCTGCCCCCAGATTCATGTCCCCTCCATCTCTGCCCCCAGATTCATGTCCCCTCCATCTCTGCCCCCAGATTCATGTCCCCTCCATCTCTGCCCCCAGATTCATGTCCTCTCCATCTCTGCCCCCAGATTCATGTCCCCTCCATCTCTGCCCCCAGATTCATGTCCCCTCCATCTCTGCCCCCAGATTCATGTCCCCTCCATCTCTGCCCCCAGATTCATGTCCCCTCCATCTCTGCCCCCAGATTCATGTCCCCTCCATCTCTGCCCCCAGATTCATGTCCCCCCATCTCTTCCCCCAGATTCATGTCCCCTCCATCTCTGCCCCCAGATTCATGTCCCCTCCATCTCTGCCCCCAGATTCATGTCCCCCATCTCTGCCCCCAGATTCATGTCCCCCATCTCTGCCCCCAGATTCATGTCCCCTCCATCTCTGCCCCCAGATTCATGTCCCCTCCATCTCTGCCCCCAGATTCATGTCCCCCCATCTCTGCCCCCAGATTCATGTCCCCTCCATCTCTGCCCCCAGATTCATGTCCCCCCATCTCTTCCCCCAGATTCATGTCCTCTCCATCTCTGCCCCCAGATTCATGTCCTCTCCATCTCTGCCCCCAGATTCATGTCCTCTCCATCTCTGCCCCCAGATTCATGTCTCCGCATCTCTGCCCCCAGATTCATGTCCTCTCCATCTCTGCCCCCAGATTCATGTCCCCGCCATCTCTGCCCCAGATTCATGTCCTCTCCATCTCTGCCCCCAGATTCATGTCCCCACATCTCTGCCCCCAGTGTCATGCCGTCCTCTCCATCTCTGCCCCCAGTGTCATGCCGTCCTCTCCATCTCTGCCCCCAGTGTCATGCCGTCCTCTCCATCTCTGCCCCCAGTGTCATGCCGTCCTCTCCATCTCTGCCCCCAGTGTCATGCCGTCCTCTCCTTCATTTGCCCCCAGTTTCACGTTCCACCTCCACATTACACTTACCTTCTCCTCTGCAAATTTGCCACTCTACGCGCCTCTCTCGTTGACATATATGCGGCTGAAGCAAGGAGCTGACACAGGTCAGCTCCTCGCTTTGCCGCTGCCGCCGGCTACTGGCTTGTAGACGCGATGTGACATCACATCGCGTCTACAAGCCAGTAGCAGCGACGAAGCGAGGAGCTGACACAGGTCAGCTCCTCGCTTCAGCCGCATATGTGTTCAACTCAGATCTGCGTCCTCTGGACGCAGATCTGAGTTGAAATTGGGACATACCTCCCTCCAACCGGGACCACGGGACATGTCACCCAAATCGTGAATGTCCCGCGGAAATCGGGACGGTTGGGAGGTATGATCTATCTCCTATCTATCTATCTATCTATCTATCTATCTATCTATCTATCTATCTATCTATCACCTATCTATCTATCTGTTTTCTCTTCTATGTACTTCAAATCTATTATCTGTTTTCTATCTCTCTCTATCCATCTAAATACAATGAAACGTTTTGCAGCAGAAATCCAATCTTTCTACCTATGTTCTAATCTCATGGTTATCTATTTCTGCATTTACTCATTTTCCATCCACAGATGTAGCAGAATTTTCGAGAATTTATTATTTGAAGGGTATTTTAGTATTCACAGAAATATTCCATCATTTGCTGGTTAGTAGGGGGTCTCACCACGGGGGTTTCTGCCTATCAGGAGAGTAAATGGACTGTGGCCTCTTTGACATCTTCTCTGCTGAGTCCAGATGTTGTGCAGAGATCTGAAGCTCAGCATTACACGACTAAGGCCCTGTACGTGTCTCCTAGTGTATCAGGCTCAGCATTACACGACTAGGCCCCTGTACATGTCTACTAGTGTATCAGGCTCAGCATTACACGACTAGGCCTCTGTACATGTCTCCTAGTGTATCAGGCTCAGCATTACACGACTAGGCCCCTGTACATGTCTACTAGTGTATCAGGCTCAGCATTACACGACTAGGCCTCTGTACATGTCTACTAGTGTATCAGGCTCGGCATTACACGACTAGGCCTCTGTACATGTCTACTAGTGTATCAGGCTCAGCATTACACGACTAGGCCTCTGTACATGTCTACTAGTGTATCAGGCTCAGCATTACACGACTAGGCCTCTGTACATGTCTACTAGTGTATCAGGCTCGGCATTACACGACTAGGCCTCTGTACATGTCTCCTAGTGTATCAGGCTCGGCATTACACGACTAGGCCCCTGTACATGTCTCCTAGTGTATCAGGCTCGGCATTACACGACTAGACCCCTGTACATGTCTACTAGTGTATCAGGCTCAGCATTACATGACTAGGCCCCTGTACATGTCTACTAGTGTATCAGGCTCAGCATTACACGACTAGACCCCTGTACATGTCTCCTAGTGTATCAGGCTCAGCATTACACGACTAGGCCCCTGTACATGTCTCCTAGTGTATCAGGCTCAGCATTACACGACTAGGCTCCTGTACATGTCTCCTAGTGTATCAGGCTCAGCATTACACGACTAGGCCTCTGTACATGTCTCCTAGTGTATCAGGCTCAGCATTACACGACTAGGCCTCTGTACATGTCTACTAGTGTATCAGGCTCGGCATTACACGACTAGGCCCCTGTACATGTCTACTAGTGTATCAGGCTCAGCATTACACGACTAGGCCCCTGTACATGTCTACTAGTGTATCAGGCTCGGCATTACACGACTAGGCCCCTGTACATGTCTACTAGTGTATCAGGCTCGGCATTACACGACTAGGCCCCTGTACATGTCTACTAGTGTATCAGGCTCGGCATTACACGACTAGGCCCCTGTACATGTCTCCTAGTGTATCAGGCTCGGCATTACACGACTAGGCCCCTGTACATGTCTCCTAGTGTATCAGGCTCAGCATTACACGACTAGGCCCCTGTACATGTCTCCTTGTGTATCAGACTCGTCCGTTTTAGCAGCAGGATGATTCTGCCCCCTATCCTGTAAACCAGGCAGATAACATTGTATAAGAATCTCAGAAAAAAATAATTTAGACAGGTTAATAAAATGAATTATTTTCAGACCCAAAGTCTTGAAAAGCCATAAGTAATTTACAATTTCTTGAGCTTAAAAACATATCTTTCAATTTTTTTTTTCCATATCACTCTCTTGATGCGTCTACTAATCTGTACTGATCGGGGCAACCCTTCCCCTTCTGGAAGCTGATAACATATCCCTTCTAACTTCCCCTCCAGAAGGTGTCTTCTTGTCTATACCGCCATCTACTGTAGAGGCTTTGCTCCTGCCTGGCAAACAGGACAAAAGAATGTATTTCTATTGGCTGCCCTGTAGAAGATCACTATGCAGAGATCTGGCTTCGGGAAGAGTGACTGAGCATGTGCGTCCACCAGTACGCCCTCGCAGGGTTAAGAGTTGATGGCCCCGGCATATATTATCAATGGGCGATCCAGAACTGGTTCTTTTGATCTCTATGTACTGTGATGTACGGGGGATTCAGAAGCTCTGGTTTCTTTCCCAAAAGCAGTCTTTATTGCAGCAGACAAGCTTAAAGGTACAGGTAGTGCTGCTCAGCAGCTCAGCATGTCAAAACAAACAAATGAAAATAAAGACCTACGCCTCTCCAGCGGCTTACTAAACGAGTTATTCCCTCACTAACCAGGGGGTCAGCCTACTGCTAACCTCCTAACAAACAGGGTTCACAAGTAAACAAGGGGTACACATACCCAGCCCTTTAACAGCGTCCTTTTTGGCAGAGCTTTCCCAGGCTGGTTGAGAGTGTGTTTCAGTCTCTCTCCTCTCTCCCACTAACCAGCACACCTGTGCTACTTAGAGCTCTGCTGGTCTGTTTCCAAGCCTGGAATGGATTGCCCTGCAGGACTGGCCCGAACTTTACTCCAGTCCGGGACCTACAAGCTAAACGCCTGTGCATACTGCAACAGTCTTGGGGAATAATAGCGGTTCTCCCACACTATACCTCTCTCCACTTCACAGTACACACATGACCATTGCTTTAGTATTTTTTGCACATATGGTAAATCAATATAAAAACCTTTACTATATCCTTATGGATGAATATATTGAATCTCTGCATTTATCATTTCTGGGGGTTCACATACTTTTTTTGCCCGAGTTGCATCTGCATGGTTCAGACTATTCACTTGTCACTGCAGCCTTCCCAGTTGGATATAATTTATATTTTGAAGACATTACGGTATTCATCATGTGGACGTAACCTCCAAGCAGTGTCATTTATACAGCGAGTGGCATCATGATGTTACATGGTGGGCAGCACGGCCTGTCAGACGGCAGCCTTCAGACATGTATCTGACCTGACTTATGATAACTTCCTTCACCTGATCTGTCAGGACTTCTCCCATCATTTGTAACATTTACCGGGAATGTTCTTACTTGCCCTCTTACTAGTCTATTTTTTGCACTAAGATCTTTTTTCCTATCTTAGTCCATAGATAGTTCTATGTTATTTTATGTCTTTGTATATAGCAGCCTATTGATGGGATATACGTGTGCTGCCATATAGTATGTGGGGCTAAGATACTGCAATCTATGAAGTGTAGCAACTCAAGCTATTTATACTATATAGTATTATATGGCCATACTGTACACCCACAATAGCCGTAGACCAAGCATCTGATAGTTGTTCCGTTTTAACACATTGGTGGGTCTTGGGCAAAGGTTTCATAAGTGGACCCTCCATCACTAGCACTTAGTGGAGGAGAACCAGGCCCGACGTGAGTAGTCTATTGTACTTGATAAAGGGCTCGGGTAAGCCCGAAACGCGTTGTGGTGACCATCTTCCTAAGTTTATCTCAATAAAATGATTTTTGACTAAAGAATATTGGATTGTGTTGTGTTACGGCCCCGTGAGCGCAGATCTCCTGGTTCTCCTCCACACATTTTACCTTTCCGGTTCGCCGGTGTCTACAGGGTGATTCGCTGCCTTTCTCCTGGAGCCTCTTGGTATCATGTGACTGCTGATATTGTGACCTAGGTGAGGGGCCATCAGTGCTAATTTACAAATTTGTATACTGTTTATCCATCATACTCGGTATCGGTTTTCTCTTTCTAGTTCACTTAGAAATACCTGACCTGCACAAATTATAATGCCCCCTCAATGCCCCCCCCAAAAAAGTATAATTCCCTTTAGTGGCTTTCACACAGTATAGTGCCTTCCAATACAATGGCCCTCATAATGTCCCCTTCCAGGTTGCCCCCACTTTTTTATTCCCCCCTTCAGGTTGCTCCACAGTTTCATGTTACCCATCCCCTGGTTGCCCCCACAGTGTCTGTCATGTCTTCCCCTAAGTTGCCCCCACGGTGTCACTTCCGCCCCAGGTTGCCCTACAGTATCATGTCCCCACACACTGTCATGTCTCAGTCTGGTTGCCCCCAAAGTTTCATGTCCCCTTCAGGTTGCCACTGTCATGTCCCCACTGTATATATCAAAGAACAAAAAGCAAATCTTAATATCCACCTTTCTCTGTTCTCCCAATCACTCTTTCTCTCTCAAGGAGCAACAGACACGACGTAGGTGACGTCACTACATGACACCTCCTGCTCCCAGGACACCAGGAGCAAAGATGGCGGCCGGGTGGTGAAGCAGGCAGATGACGACAATCTGCTACATCACCGTCTTCATCTCATCTGCGTCCCGCTACCCCCACTACCATAGGACCTGGCACAAGTGCACCATTGTCCCTATGGTTATAGAGGCCCTGGATCCATGTGTGATCTGTGCTGGTTTCAATGACCCGCAGACTACACCCGGTCGTGTACAATAGACCTCAGACTGGTTTTGTACCGTGTAAAAATGAGACAATATTAGTAGATCCGGGAGGAACCTACTAACCGATGTCCTTTATGCTTCCTTACAAGTACAGACTCCTTTCTGGATGTTATACAGTTATTTTACTGATATTAGATTTATCCGCCACATTAGAGGTGATGAGAACATTAGATATAACGCTGACACCAGAATCCAGAAAATGGTACGAAAATATACAACATGAATATCTGAAAGACCCGAGTTAAAGGAAAGGCTACAATCACATTCTATAGGAGTCTCCGACTATTGATTTTAATTACAGATTTTCCGAGCGCGCCCGGTACAGAAAATAGATTAGCTTCAGTCCCAAAACGAATCCAAATCCTATTAAGTACTTGCTTGCTTGTGTGTATTCCTAAAAATATACATGCATGGAGTCAGTCATGTAATAAACAGTATAATATCTATCAATCACTTCCAATAGACCTAATAATGTATGAGCGCCATTATCCTATCATCCCATTATCTAGTCCATCATTATCATATGGATCAGGCAATGATAAGAACAGATTCCGGGGATAAAATACCACTACTCAATCTGTAGGGAATGGAGTCATATCTGTATTGTATACAGAGAATCATACACTATGTAGTTTATACTGTTTAGACTGTATGGGCTGGACAACAATACTTAGAGACGAATGAGTAAGAAGAATTCTCGAAACGCGTAATAAGTTCATATATTGTTTAGCTGCTTCTTGTACGTGTGTCCAGTTTTTATTCTATGGATTAAAAGTTAAGTTTTATTTTTTACTCCTTGCATTTGGATGAATTTTCTCAAGTCGTTGATTATATCGTTATACCACCACACCCATAACACCCATTTAAAGAGATTCTATGGGAGCAGAATGAAGTCTCCAGATAACCCATCATTTCATTAACCCTCCACTCCAAACCTCATATAGAAAATGACAGCGTAACGTAATTATAACCAGAATCCTTCTCCAAGGCGATCAATGACTGACGCTATTGGAGGTTGTCACCGGCAGGTAGATGTAATTATTTGCTTCACTGTAACCAGTAATGAAAAGAAAATAAGATTTGATCATTGCACTTCGATTGTCGTGTCCTATTAGCGTCAATTGTACACCAAAATGGTGCTCAAAGTGGAGGTAACCCTAAAATGTAGATATAATCTGTTCTAAATATAGTGACATCATGAGTAAATATATACAGTATATACATAGTTACATAGTTGATGAGGTTGGATAAAGACAATAGTCCATCAAGTCCAACCTATAACCCTACAATCCCTATATTGCTGTCATGGGCAGTGGTTGTAGACCCACCATGCCATCTAACTGGTTTGTCTTTGGGCCATTCCCAAGGGTGCTGTCTAAAAACCTTCCTTTAACCCTGTTTAGAATACCAGGTGGCTTCCTCTCGGAGTGGTCCCAGTATAGGTGACAGCCGGCTAAAGACCAGAGAAACACTAGTATATAGCACCAGGTATCAAGCAAGTCAGTCTTCTAATGGTGGGACTATTAAAGGATTATCTTATCCTAAAACATTGGGAGAGGTAGCGACCTGATTTCCATGGCAGCAGATAGGAGGAGGGAGGAAAGGGTGAGCAGACGGGAAAGGGGGAGAAGAAGACTACTAGTGAGCTGGCGGCCGTCACCCTGTAATGTGTTACCCATTTTCTCTGTATGTAACTTTCACAGCAGACTTCTCCTCTCCTGCCTTTTATATACTTCTGTGTGTGAGGCTGGATACAGATACAGGAGATAAGAGAAAAGGAAAGAAAAAGAAAAATGACCTGATAAGTGGAGAAAGAAGCATTTTTCTTTAATAAGTTTCTCATATTCACCTGTACTACTCATTTATTAATAGTTGTTTTATACCTGGAGGTAACACTTTAATTGGACCTTTCTGTCCCACTAGGGAGCAAATGGTTCAGTCACTGGTTTAATGCTGGGGAATATGTAGTGAACTTTTGTTGGATGTAGTGTCAAAGGACCCCAATACGCTGACACTGGGAACCCCCTCTGCTAAACTCCTAGACTACTAGTAGTAGTTATAGACCATGGCATTTTAAGGGAGTTTGTCACCATAACCCAGCCCTGCAGATAGATAGGTTAGTGTCACCAGACCCAGCATATCACCCCATCCTGCAGATAGATAGGTTAGTGTCACCAGACCCAGCATATCACCCCATCCTGCAGATAGATAGGTTACTGTCACCAGACCCAGCATATCACCCCAGCCCTGCAGATAGATAGGTTACTGTCACCAGAACCAGCATATCACCCCAGCCCTGCAGATAGATAGGTTAGTGTCACCAGAATCAGCATCTCACCCCAGCCCTGCAGATAGATAGGTTACTGTCACCAGAATCAGCATATCACCCCAGCCCTGCAGATAGATAGGTTACTGTCACCAGACCCAGCATATCACCCCAGCCCTGCAGATAGATAGGTTAGTGTCACCAGGCCCCTCCATATCACCCCAGCCCTGCAGATAGATAGGTTAGTGTCACCAGAATCAGCATTTCACCCCAGCCCTGAAAATAGATAGGTTACTGTCACCAGAATCAGCATATCACCCCAGCCCTGCAGATAGATAGGTTACTGTCACCAGAATCAGCATATCACCCCAGCCCTGCAGATAGATAGGTTAGTGTCACCAGAACCAGCATATCACTCCAGCCCTGCAGATAGATAGGTTACTGTCACCAGAACCAGCATATCACCCCAGCCCTGCAGATAGATAGGTTACTGTCACTAGACCCAGCATATCACCCCAGCCCTGCAGATAGATAGGTTACTGTCACCAGAACCAGCATATCACCCCAGCCCTGCAGATAGAAAGGTTAGTGTCACCAGAACCAGCATATCACCCCAGTCCTGCAGATAGATAGGTTACTGTCACCAGAACCAGCATATCACCCCAGCCCTGCAGATAGATAGGTTAGTGTCACCAGAACCAGCATATCACCCCAGCCCTGCAGATAGATAGGTTACTGTCACCAGAACCAGCATATCACTCCAGCCCTGCAGATAGATAGGTTAGTGTCACCAGAACCAGCATATCACCCCAGTCCTGCAGATAGATAGGTTACTGTCACCAGAACCAGCATATCACCCCAGCCCTGCAGATAGATAGGTTACTGTCACCAGAACCAGCATATCACCCCAGCCCTGCAGATAGATAGGTTAGTGTCACCAGAACCAGCATATCACCCCAGCCCTGCAGATAGGTAGGTTACTGTCACCAGAACCAGCATATCACCCCAGCCCTGCAGATAGATAGGTTAGTGTCACCAGAATCAGCATCTCACCCCAGCCCTGCAGATAGATAGGTTACTGTCACCAGAATCAGCATATCACCCCAGCCCTGCAGATAGATAGGTTACTGTCACCAGACCCAGCATATCACCCCAGCCCTGCAGATAGATAGGTTAGTGTCACCAGGCCCCTCCATATCACCCCAGCCCTGCAGATAGATAGGTTAGTGTCACCAGAATCAGCATTTCACCACAGCCCTGAAAATAGATAGGTTACTGTCACCAGAATCAGCATATCACCCCAGCCCTGCAGATAGATAGGTTACTGTCACCAGAATCAGCATATCACCCCAGCCCTGCAGATAGATAGGTTAGTGTCACCAGAACCAGCATATCACTCCAGTCCTGCAGATAGATAGGTTAGTGTCACCAGAACCAGCATATCACTCCAGTCCTGCAGATAGATAGGTTAGTGTCACCAGAACCAGCATATCACCCCAGCCCTGCAGATAGATAGGTTACTGTCACCAGAACCAGCATATCACCCCAGCCCTGCAGATAGATAGGTTAGTGTCACCAGAACCAGCATATCACTCCAGCCCTGCAGATAGATAGGTTACTGTCACCAGAACCAGCATATCACCCCAGCTCTGCAGATAGATAGGTTACTGTCACTAGACCCAGCATATCACCCCAGCCCTGCAGATAGATAGGTTACTGTCACCAGAACCAGCATATCACCCCAGTCCTGCAGATAGATAGGTTAGTGTCACCAGAACCAGCATATCACCCCAGTCCTGCAGATAGATAGGTTACTGTCACCAGAACCAGCATATCACCCCAGCCCTGCAGATAGATAGGTTAGTGTCACCAGAACCAGCATATCACCCCAGCCCTGCAGATAGATAGGTTAGTGTCACCAGAACCAGCATATCACCCCAGCCCTGCAGATAGATAGGTTACTGTCACCAGAACCAGCATATCACCCCAGCCCTGCATATAGATAGGTTACTGTCACCAGAACCAGCATATCACCCCAGCCCTGCAGATAGATAGGTTAGTGTCACCAGAACCAGCATATCACCCCAGTCCTGCAGATAGATAGGTTACTGTCACCAGAACCAGAATATCACCCCAGCCCTGCAGATAGATAGGTTAGTGTCACCAAAACCAGCATATTACCCCAGTCCTGCAGATAGATAGATTGGTGTCACCAGACCCAGCATATCACCCCAGCCCTGCAGATAGATAGGTTACTGTCACCAGAACCAGCATATCACCCCAGCCCTGCAGATAGATAGGTTAGGGTCATCTGAATTAAGGGGTATTCCCACGCCGCATACTCACCAGTCTTCACTCCTGTAAAATCTTCTTTCTTCCCGGTTTCTTGCATCATTTGGTGGACGGGGTTTCACAGGCAACCTGCCGTTTAGCCCCGCACCCAAATTCGCGTGTAGCTCCGCACACCCATATTGGACTATGAAGTACAGGCAGCAGCAACTCCTTTCTGTGTTACATACAGAGACTGTCTGTCTCTGCCATAATGAATACAATACAATGCAGCTCCTCTCCCCTATGTGATAGCAGGAAGCTAGGTCACGTGGTATAGACACAGGAATAGCTAGAAACACAGGCTCGCTCCCATGCACTTAGCCCCTCCCCCCTGAGAGCAGCAGATACATTACTTGACTTTTGAGAAGATAAGTCAAGGGATGTGTCAACAATGAATTGAATAAAGTAAGATAGTGGACAAACAAAGCAGTTTTGCTGAAGCAGTGTATTTAGGAAAAGTCTTACATCCACATTAACAAGCAGCATAGATAAGATCCTTGTGATGGGACAACCTCTTTAAACAGTGCTTAACAGTGATTTCTGAGGACAGACTCCGTTAAAGTGGGTAAATGTCCAGGAATAGAGATTACTCTGAGCTTGGCCTGTGCCCCTGGTATTGAGAGAATGGCATCTGATGGACGGACCATCATGTCTGACTTCGGGTAGAACACCACATGTAGAATGTAACACACATCCATTTGCAGGAAGGAATCAACAAGAAATCTCTTTGATTTGGGATGAGTAATGAGACATTATGTAGAATATCTTCTCTGCATTCAGCTCCATACTTTCCAATGGACTTGCACTACTTCTCTATAGACAAGATGATCCATGAGTCTAATTGTATGAGAATGTATCTGATTTAGATTTAGCGCACGCTGTAACAAATGGCATATTGGATTCCACGAGAAGAGACTTGTCATCAGATTCTGCTCATGCTCTACTTACACCCCTGGGTTATTTATGGCGCTTATTTACATGGGTTATTTTTCTAACACATTTGCTTAGTAAAGTCATTTTCTTCTGGATTTTAATAATTATATTTCATCAGTGAGATCCAGATGTGACTATTAATCACATTTACATGAAAGGGGTTGTCGGAATTAGATAACCTATCCCAATAACCTAGTACTGAATGAATAAAATAATTCCTAAGTCTGACTGATTAGAGGAGGGGTCTACATTCAGGACCAATATCTATCAATAGGAGCAGAAAACATCTGCAAAAAGTATCTCTCCCTCCAGAAGACCTGGAGCATCTGTGCAGTAAGGCGACTAATTCTTAAATTTCTTTGGAAATTCAGAGAATAGCTGTATAACTAACTGGGTTCATTGAAATTTTTTTAAAAAATCTTGGGTTTGGCCAAATCCAAGATTTTTCAGGTTGGCCACCAAGGCATATTCTGAGGTCTCTTTGGAACCCCAGGGAAAGTGAAGAAAAGTAACAAACTTTCATAATCAACATCCTTCATCTCGCCAGGGCTCCCTCATAGAGTCCTGTACTCCTTTGAAAGTGTCTTTGGCCCACTCCTGACCTCTCCCAGCCATCTGGTTGATGTCAACAGTCCCAGGGGATTTTGTAGCCTGAGATTGGGCCTTCATGACACTTATTGGAAAGTTTATTCATCTCTAGAACTGTATAGTATTTAGTTTCCCCAGTGGTGGTGCTTCAGAGGAATTAACAGCATGCTGACAGGTTCCTTATGGTCTCAGCAGTAAGATCTGTAATCATTGAGGACTGTCTAACTAAATGCATTAGCAAAATTGGCCCATACCTTTAAGAACAAGTGACTTTCATCAAACAACCAGAGCAGAAAGTGACTACCTCACACTCTAGGGGACCCAGCCTGTCCTTGCACTATAGAGACAGCTCATTGATTTCAATGGACACTGTGTAATGCTTCATTTTGCCTGTGGAGGTGCTGTAGGAAAATTGAACACTTCTAGACAGTTTTCCCTACAGCAGCTGGAAACCTTGTGTTCTTCTTATTACTAGGGTTGAGCGATCGGGATCAGAAAAGATCGAATTCTGATCGGCGATCAAGTAAATTTCATGATCGCGATTGGAATTCCCATCCCGATCTTTTCCGGCGGGATCGAGGTCAGAGGTTATCTCAAGATCGGCTCAACCCTATTCATGTATATATCATTAATAGGGTTGAGCGATTGGGATCGGGAAAAATCGGATCCCGATCGGCGATCGAGCAAATTTCACGATCGCAATCGGAATCGGCTGGAAAATGATCGATTTTAAAATAGATCCTGAAATCTCAAGATCGGCTTAACCCTACCTATTACCAAGGGACCAGGGGTGTAGCTATAGGAAATACAGTGCTAGCAAGTGCTATAGAGCCCTGGACCCTTAGAGGGCCTCTACTACATAAAATATACAACTATTGTAAATAAGCACTTCTTGATGGAACAAAGAAAACTCACTATAGTGCCTTCTAGGGAAGGTAGCTCCCTATAGATCAATGCCTGGTTTTCTAAGAAACCTAGTGACACTGCCCGGGATTAAAGCCAAATCAGAACATCTCCTCCAAAAAGACAGTTGTTTTGGGGTTATTGCCCCTTATCAGTGCAATTCTTTGGCTAGGTGAGCAGTCACACATTGGTCAGACATGGGAGCTACCATCCAAGAGGTGGTGCTAGAGTGAGTTTTCCTTTTTCCAACATGGATAACTTATTTGCATATTACTTTCCAGGATTTCCTAGCAGAACGTTCATGGTTTGTTAGACTCTACGAACTGGAAGGCGTCCCTCGAAGGCATTCTCCTTAAAAAGACATTATACCCCTTCTGACCCACTCTTCTAAATGGCACAAGGTAGGCAGGGGCAGCTATTACAGATTTTTCATAGGGCCGAGGGGCTACAAGATAGATCTCTGTAAGGGGATTGCAAAGCATGGTCTACCAAAGATAACCCCTGTACCTCCTCCATTAGAGCAAAATTTCCTAATTTCGGAATCAGAAGATCCTCTTTTGAGTAATTCCCAGGTTTACAAAATGTGAGAGCAGATGTGTTATTCTAATGAATATATGGATTGCTTTTGTTCAATCATCCCTGTGAAATTTCCTCTATAAATATAATGTGAATGTTGTGCGGTTTACAGGAAGATTAGTAAGGTGGAGGTGTTAATTCACATGCAAAACTAATAGCAATGAGAAAATCCGTGCTGAGAATGAGAATCTTGTGCTGATGTATTAACAAGTGCAGGAATAACAACAGCAAATCCTAATAACACCAGCAAGACCTTCATCTGTTAGTCAGGGAGCAGCTACAAAGAGCCTCCCCGGAGGACCCGACAATACAGAGGTAGCCCATTGATTTGGATGGACACTATGTGGTATTTCCCCTGTGGTGGCTCCGATGGTACATTGGCCACCTGCTGCTTGTGTCTCACAAAGGCCGGACTCAATAAATTCCACACATGGTTGTCTGTGACTGTGGAGATACAGAATATAGGGTTGTATGGGCAGATAATATTATCCTGGAGTATAGGGAAGAATGCTTGATTGTATAAGATGATATTCACATCAGTAGCCTCATATTATACTGCAAAACGGAGACCGTGCACCCAATGATGTGCTAGCACTGGGATAAGGATGTTGATGTCACAATGGACACAGTGATATCACAGTACAGGGATAATACACACAGTGATGTCACAGTACAGGGATAATACACACAGTGATGTCACAGTACAGGATAATACACACAGTGATGTCACAGTACAGGATAATACACACAGTGATGTCACAGTACAGGGATAATACACACAGTGATGTCACAGTACAGAGATAATACACACAGTGATGTCACAGTACAGGGATAATACACACAGTGATGTCACAGTACAGAGATAATACACACAGTGATGTCACAGTACAGGGATAATACACACAGTGATGTCACAGTACAGGGATAATACACACAGTGATGTCACAGTACAGGATAATACACACAGTGATGTCACAGTACAGGATAATACACACAGTGATGTCACAGTACAGGGATAATACACACAGTGATGTCACAGTACAGAGATAATACACACAGTGATGTCACAGTACAGGGATAATACACACAGTGATGTCACAGTACAGAGATAATACACACAGTGATGTCACAGTACAGGGATAATACACACAGTGATGTCACAGTACAGGGATAATACACACAGTGATGTCACAGTACAGGGATAATACACACAGTGATGTCACAGTACAGGGATAATACACACAGTGATGTCACAGTACAGGGATAATACACACAGTGATGTCACAGTACAGGGATAATACACACAGTGATGTCACAGTACAGAGATAATACACACAGTGATGTCACAGTACAGGGATAATACACACAGTGATGTCACAGTACAGAGATAATACACACAGTGATGTCACAGTACAGGGATAATACACACAGTGATGTCACAGTACAGGGATAATACACACAGTGATGTCACAGTACAGGGATAATACACACAGTGATGTCACAGTACAGGGATAATACACACAGTGATGTCACAGTACAGAGATAATACACACAGTGATGTCACAGTACAGGGATAATACACACAGTGATGTCACAGTACAGAGATAATACACACAGTGATGTCACAGTACAGGGATAATACACACAGTGATGTCACAGTACAGGGATAATACACACAGTGATGTCACAGTACAGAGATAATATACACAGTGATGTCACAGTACAGGATAATACACACAGTGATGTCACAGTACAGGGATAATACACACAGTGATGTCACAGTACATCATATACTTAAAGCCTCTTATATTATTTAGGAGTATATAGAAAGAAGGATAAATACCCCCCAGCAGGTACATATAGTACAGTCTCTAGCTGACTATGTTATAGTATGCTGACACATCATGTGCTTCATAGCAGGGCAAAGAGAAGATGCCAGAATGGTGATTGCTCAGGAGCTGAGGAGGAGCTGGATTGCAGTGGTATGTGGACAGTATATATATATATATATATATATATATATATATATATATTATGAAAGAGGACTGGAGAGGTGATGGATGCAGGCAGAGAAACAAAGGGTTCTTGCTGGGGTATTTATTTAAACCTTTTTTTAGGAAGTTTCCGTACTGTACTGTCTTCATACTGCAGGTATATATTGTCCATGCCATTACATTGCTGACATCCCAGTATAGATGGCTGGATGTGACCTGGTGTACATTTTATCTAATCTGTCAGAAATTATGCCATCATTAAAAACCTTTTTTCTGCAAAAAATAATTTTTTCTCATTTTCACATAACATATTTCCATCCTCTCCTTCTCCTATCTTGACCTTTCTTCTCCTTATACATTTCATCTGATTGTTTTCTGGCTGATTTTCTGTCTACTCCTCGTCGCCTCCAGCCAAGCCTGTAAATACTATTAAGGAATTTTGTGGCTCCTCTCGGGCAGAATCCTTCCAGACACTTCATTGTCTATAATTAGCGCTGTCACCTGGTCCCCCAGGCCTTCTTGTGTGCGAGTGTAAACGAACAATTAGACAAGCGCTCACCCATCTAATCCCATGGCGGAAAGAAATGCTTAATGCCATGTTATTCCCCCGATCATCTGCTGCATTCACACTTCTGCCTTTTGCTGTATGACTTGGTTGGAGGCATATTATAAGTGCAGCGTGCTGCGAGCATACCGCGTGCCTATTATCTGTAATAGCCCTGGATATCAGAGCTTCCCTTTGTATGATATCTCATATGGGGCACCGCATGTAAGGGAGATTATATAGATAATATCGCATTGTACATGGTAGGAGCTCCGACAGCAACAAATGGGGAAGATTTGCTAAATTTATTCCAACAGATTTATTGCAGTGACGGATGCTGGATGATGACTCTGGTGCAGCTGTAATACCCTCCCCGTGACCTGGGCGAGCAATGATATAGTCGCACACTCTCGCTTTTACTCTCTGTAGGAAGCCACTTTCACTCCAGCACTCTTCAGTAATGTGATGGTAATAGACAACGCTTAGGAAAAGACTCTTTTCAGTCTCATTTATGATCAAGTGTCCCCTGCCCCAGGTGCACAAGCATGTCCTTAGTAAAGTCCTAAGTAGGCACACGCGTCTGATGGCGAATGGGTAGGAGTATTGGAGACAGCACTTACAGAGGTAGATAAGTGACTCATTCAATGTGACACATCGGCTGCACTTCAAAGGACGCACGGAGGGATGAGGAACTGCTAAAGTGATGCACAAGCCCTCTTACTCCAACATACTTTAGCAAAGTGCAATAGCAAAGTTCTTTACAGGACCTGCACTTCAATTGGGGAGGAGGAATATAGCTTAAAGTGTGGTTCACGCTTGTGCCCAGTGTCTGGTGTGTGCATTTCCGTCTTCAGCCCCGGTAAAACAGGACAGGGGATGGAAACCCAGTGGTCAGTTTTAAAACCCATTTCACTGCTGGTGTCCGCCTGCAGCCTGTCCGTGGGGAAACCATTTTTTATAGCCGGATACAAAGTCGAACATGCAGGATTTTGGGTTTCCGTCCACTGTCCAGTTTTGCCAGGGCAGAAGATGGAAACCTGACAGAATGCACACACCGGACACCAAGCGCAAGTGAGAAGGACGCATTACTCCGACCAGCTCAGGCCCGGTTCACATCAGCTTTTGCAGGCATGCGTTGCATTCAATTATTGTACTCTATATAAATTCAGTATATGAGAATAACAGGTGGAGGATCAGGAGACGTGAAAACAAAAGTAGAAACATTAATTTTCACCTTCCCTCTTGCACCTTCTTGCAGTGTCTGATGACATCATAAGCCCTGGATCACTGTTAAGGCCTGTGATTGGGCCACAATGGTCACGTGGGTCCACTGATGCTTGGTCTGTCCATCTGACCCCAGACCTATGACATCACTGATGAGTCTAAAAGAGAACCCTGGACACTGCGAGGAGGCCCAAAATAGGTGAGGGAAGGTGAAAAAACGTCTCGTTCTAGCCAAACTTTTTCATCCCTAAGCGAATCGGGGACCCGATCACACAAACCCATAATGAATCTTGGGAGGGTCGCTCCTCTGTATTGAGGAGTGTCACATCAAGGCTGGCTAAGAGATTGTAGCCTGCGTGCGGAGGCCATAATGTGTGCAACGTTGCAGTGCAATTGTTTCCAGACCAGTTAAAGCCAGGACATGGCTGTCAAGCAGAAGTGACTAGAGATGAGCGAATATGCTCCATCGAATACCTCGGCCGCATAGCTCCCGGTGCAAAAACACTTACGGTGCTTCAAATTTTTACTGAGGACCGGAACGTTGGAAACCCCGGTTATTTGTATTCAGAGTTCAATTTGCCCAGAGCATCAATACTTTACCATAGATACTTCAGGCAACGGAGCCCAGGAGATCCCAGAGAGGAGTCAGAAACTGGGAGAATGTGCCATGGCCTTAAGGAATCCCGTAGGCGGACAATGGGGTGGACCTGTGAGCACAGCCTCGAAACCTTCCTGACTTATACTGTCATCTAGAATCCACAAGGTGGCTGAAGACCATCAGTAAGTGGCTTTATCATTATCAGTTCTCACTTGATAGATTGTTAAAAGTTCTTCCTTTTCTGCAAGTTCCAGTAAGGAACCTTCCCATTACTACTTTATTTTCATTACTGTGTCTCTCTCGGTTACGTCCTGACCCTTCACGCCCCAGTTTGTAAATGTAGATAGATGCCGAAGTGCCTGAAGTTCTTGGTTTAGCCATTTGGTAGATGAAGGTTTCTAGTGAGCGGCAATGAATTGTATCTAACTAGATGAAATATAAACATGCAAGCAATTATATAGCAGTATAATGATGCCGTCTCGCTCTCTTCCAGGACCGTCTTCCAATTTCTGCAACCCTTTGGAAGATCCTATCGCACAATCATAAAGACCTGAGGGAGATCAGCAATGTTCCCGGCTAAACAACAAAACCAGAAGAAAAACATTTGTGAATGTGAAATGTGAGCGCGATTAATGTGGAGGACAGAAGCCAGCATCCGAGATAACAGGTCTCATGTATCATCTGCGTCTTATTCTCAAGCTGCACTCGGCAGGGGATTTCATTTACATTTGCCTGAAAAGCAATTGTACTTCATTTGGCAGCAGAAACCTGTTCTTAGCTGGAAAGTCATCTTATTTCCTTCCAAAGTATCAGATTAACTATTTCGCTATAACAAAGCTTGTATCAAACAGACACATTGTATCCAGATAACAGTAACGATGAGACGGACAGTTCGAGGATGACTTTAATCCTGACTCCCCATATTTCCAGTTTGTGCCCAACAATGTATTGGATGAGAAGTTGCACTACTCTCATATCGTATGACTATACCAAATAAGCAAGATTTCCATGGGTTTGTACTGTGGTACTTATTGAAACCTCCCAATATCAGAATTTTCCTTTGTTGGATATCAGGGCTTAGATGAGCAATGCACATGACATCAGGTACATCAAAGGCCTCCTCAACCTTGTCTGACCTTGGAGGTGGGCTGGAGGAGTCGGTTGAGTGTTCTTGACCTACCAGTGATATCACAGATACTACTAATCCTCCCATCCCCGGGTTCTGTCCATTGAGTTCCAGCACATGACATGCAGAATTTGTTATTTTTTGCAAGTCTAAAACATATTAATTGACCACATGTAAGGGAATTGCTAGTTGTGCAGTTCCCTAGTGCTGCTGATCGAACAATGGAAGAAGGGAAAGACAGAGACAGTGGGTCCTAAACGTGACCAAGCCCCTGTCCCTGCCTACTTACCTGAACTGTCCTAGGTGGCAGAGGACAACTGGGTGGCAAAACCCTTCCTAGAAATAAATGTCACAAAGAACATGGCAGGACAAAACAACACAAAAGCGGAGTCAGCAAGCCAAGGGTCAAAGCCAGAGAGACCAAGCAGTACAAAATAGTAATCCAAAAGAGTAGTCACAAAGGAAGCCAAAGATCAGAGGTCAGTAATACAATAGAAAGCAAAAGTAGGAACCTAGTGAGGACAAAGTCAAAGAACAGAGTCAAAATAGCCAGCAAACCTGTGTGGGCTGATGACCTGTATATAGGAAGTCCAGGACTTGCCCCAGACTTGACTGGTAGACAGGCTGCCAATCACACAGGCAAGGCTAAGATTAACTATTTGATGACCAGAGGCAAACAAGGCGCAGGGGATGGAAGTGGTGGAAATTCAGAGGAGGGGTAATAGAGCAGTGTTCACACAGAACAACACAAAACTCTGTGCAAAGGATCAAACTGAACACGCCGCTGCGCCATGCAGCGTACGAGCAGAGGGTGGTGCAGAGATCTGAACAGGCAGAGACAAACAAGGCACAACAACAAACCACAATCTACCCAGGTAGAAGTGTCGGATTGTTGCAAAACTTTATGTGTCAAGCAGATATGTAAACAATTGCAAGTGTGGTCCGATTAGACACTGAGCCTTGCCACTAGAGGGCATAAAAGAGACATGTTGTGCTAGAGGCTGCTTTTGGGTAGTGTAGCTCTTGGCGACACTTTGTTAACTGTTAGACAGGACTCTACGACTCGTTCAAAGACATTTAGCACTTCCTTTTGTTCTACAGTTTCCCAAATAAATTTCACTCTAATATTGTAGTTACTTCCATATATCATCAAATTCAGACTGAGAAAGTTTCATTCCATTCCAACAACTCCTTCTGTGATTTTTTTTTGTCAGAGAGTGTATAGAAAACGGAGAAAGGTGCAAGGTGAACGTCATTCATAGCGAAAAGTAGAAATAGTTCCATGGGCATGTCATGCTATTTCCCATCTCCTGGTGCTGCCATCATTATCTGGGTCCAGGGGCATCGCTATAGGGTGTACAGAGGTAACCATCCCTCCCAGGCTTTACTGTCAGAAAGTGCCCAAAGGCTCCTCTGCCCTATAAGAAGACACCGGTATCTTAATGGCACATGGTGAATCAATCAATTAGACCGAGCTTAATAATGTGTCACCCCCGAGCACACGCTAAGCTTCATTTACAGGAAATAGAATTTCACACTACACGTAGGGCTAAATATAAAGGTGGCGAAAGAGAAGGAAATCACAGATCCGGAGCTGTCTTGTATTCGTGTGGATAATAAATATTTTCTGGAGCAGGATTTCTATCAGGACGCGAACACTTCTCAGCCTCCCATGAGCTCTATAAAGTCTCCAAGTTCCTTGTCATTTCTGTTCTTCCTCTGCCGCTGAGCTCATGATTTAGCAATAGAGTAAGTAGAGATGGGTCGGCCTCGTGAGATTCATTTTGAGAATATTCATAAGGTTCATCCTCTTGTTACGATCTAGACCAAACTTATTCGGTCCAAATCAGAAGTGCTCTTATTATGCTCATGGGACTCTTCGGACTCCAGATTGTAATAAGTGGAGGCCGGGGGAGATGTAGTAAAATAGTACATACTAATATTTACTTTCCCTCACCTCTCTTGGGCTCCTTTGGGTCCTCTTCGGTTATTTTCTGGCCTCTTCCACCCTCACTGGCCCCAGAGTACAATAATGGTTGCCGATGACGAACCAGAAAAGTTTCAGGTTTGGTCAAATTTTTATTTTTTCTTCCCCGAACACTATCACTGGTAGACACAGCTTCTTGGTTTCTCCAGGCATGGACTATTAGACTGGGGTTGGTTGGTCTTTGTGCCTCTGTATATGTTTGTACGTCCCGTCTATATGTTCTATGGTACATGTAATTGTTTGCAGTTCTCACCCTTGTAATTTCCCTGTTAGTTTCCCCACTGTTTATACCACAGACTTTGTACAGCCTTGGCTCATAATAAACCACTGGGAAGGGTCTAAAGAGGCTTTTGTATTCAGGGGAACCATTGGAGTCTCAGTCTAGTCTAGGAGTTTGTGATGACAAGATATGCTAGCTCTGTTGCATTGAGGAACAATGGTTTCCATCCAGCCCCTGAGGAGAAGATACAGACCAAGACTTTTATAAAAGAAAGAAGGAAATATGTAGTCTTGTGCAGTATCTTATGCTGGAGGTGGCTGTGTGGAGATAGACTTGTTGGAGTGGAGGACGGCACCAGAACCTTATCATCGCTGAACATCCCCTCAAGTCTAAGGCTGGTAGAATGTTACAGTGGGAGACTACTACCTCCATTTGAAGGGTTCTTGTTTCACAGTTCACAGTTGCAAAATTAAAGTTTAAACCTGTTTTCTGAGTTCTTGCATTACCTTCAGGGCCTTTTAGAACACCATCGCACAGAGTAGTAGAGAGGACTCCTCTCCAATGGGAAGCACCCCAGGGGAATGGCTATCACCAACATCTGGTAGCACAGTAGGCCCCAGTCTGTCTGAAGACTAGGAGCTGACCTGGCACAGCATTCACTGTTAGGGCTCTTAGGAACCTATCTATAAAACATAGTGTATAACACTGTCAGGGCTCCTAGGAACCTATCTATAAAACATAGTGTAGAACACTGTCAGGGCTCCTAGGGACCTATCTATAATACATAGTGTATAACACTGTCAGGGCTCCTAGGAACCTATCTATAATACATAGTGTATAACACTGTCAGGACTCCTAGGAACCTATCTATAAAACATAGTGTAGAATACTGTCAGGGCTCCTAGGAATCTATCTATAAAACATAGTGTAGAATACTGTCAGGGCTCCTAGGAATCTATCTATAAAACATAGTGTAGAATACTGTCAGGGCTCCTAGGAATCTATCTATAAAACATAGTGTAGAATACTGTCAGGGCTCCTAGGAACCTATCTATAATACATAGTGTATGACACAGTCAGGGCTCCTAGGAACCTATCTATAAAACATAGTGTATGACACTGTCAGGGCTCCTAGGAACCTATCTATAAAACATAGTGTATGACACTGTCAGGGCTCCTAGGAACCTATCTATAAAACATAGTGTATGACACTGTCAGGGATCCTAGGAACCTATCTATAATACATACCGTGTTTCCCTGATAGTAAGACACCCCCGATAGTAAGACGTAGCGGGGGTTTTAGGGAGGTCGGCTAATGTAAGACATACCCCGAAAGTAAGACATAGTGGGGCTTTCGGGGTAAAAAGAATGTAAGACACTGTCTTACTTTCGGGGGGGGGGGGTGTTACTACTGTATCGGGGAAACACGGGGCTCCGCTGTGCTGTGAGAGCCGGCGGGAACTCCCCCCTCCCTCCCTGATAATGCTCGTCTATGGACGAGTACTGCGAGCAGAGGGAGGGGGCGTTCCCCCCGGCTCTCACAGCACAGCGCTGTGAAGAAGGACTTTGCCGGCGGCCGCTTAACCCCCCGCGTGCCAGCCGCTTCTATTCATTTCAATGGCATGCTTCCATTGAAATGAATGGAAGAGCTCGGCACGCGAGGAGTTAAAGGAATTCTTCCATTAAAAGAAGTTCTTTCCTCTGACCACGTCGGAATAGCCTTAAAAAAGGCTATTCGTCTCCTACCTTTTGCCATAGCCAGCGCCGCCTTCTTCCTCAGCTGCGTCCGCCCCGTCTGTGTCCCCGTCGGGCCTCATGGATGACGCATGCGCAGTCGGCTCTAACAGGCTCTCGCAGCCAGAGCCGACTGCGCATGCGTCATCCATGAGGCCCAAAGAAGAGACAGACGGGGACACAGACAGGGCGGACGCAGCTGAGGAAGAAGGCGGCGCTGGCTATGGCAACAGGTAGGAGACGAATAGCCTTTTTTAAGGCTATTCCGACGTGGTCAGAGGAAAGAACTTCTTTTAATGGTAGAATCCCGTTAAGCGGCGGCCGCCGGCAAAGTCTGCCTGCCGCTTCCATACATTGCAATGGGAGCGTGCTATTCAAATAGTTTTCGCGCATCTCTAACTTCAATTGTAAGAAGTTACAATTGAAGTTAGAGATGAACGAATACTTAACTCCTCGCGTGCCGCCTCTTCAATCCATATGATTGATGATGATGATGGGGGGGTTGGTTTTCCCAATATAAGACATACCCCGAAAGTAAGACATAGTGGGACTTTTGGGGGTAAAAAGAATGTAAGACACTGTCTTACTTTCGGGGAAACATGGTAGTGTATGACACTGTCAGGGCTCCTAGGAACCTATCTATAAAACATAGTGTATAACACTGTCAGGGCTCCTAGGAACCTATCTATAAAACATAGTGTATGACATTGTCAGGGCTCCTAGGGACCTATATATAAAACATAGTGTATGACACTGTCAGGGCTCCTAGGAAGCTATCTATAAAACATAGTGTATGACATTGTCAGGGCTCCTAGGAAACTATCTATAAAACATAGTGTATGACACTGTCAGGGCTCCTAGGAACCTATCTATAAAACATAGTGTATGACACTCTCAGGGCTCCTAGGAACCTATCTATAAAACAGTGTATGACACTGTCAGGGCTCCTAGGAACCTCTCTATAATACATAGTGTATGACACTGTCAGGGCTCCTAGGAACCTATCTATAATACATAGTGTATGACACTGTCAGGGCTCCTAGGAACCTATCTATAAAACATAGTGTATGACACTCTCAGGGCTCCTAGGAAACTATCTATAAAACATAGTGTATGACACTGTCAGGGCTCCTAGGAACCTATCTATAAAACATAGTGTATGACACTGTCAGGGCTCCTAGGAACCTATCTATAAAACATAGTGTATGACACTCTCAGGGCTCCTAGGAACCTATCTATAATACATAGTGTATGACACTGTCAGGGCTCCTAGGAACCTATCTATAAAACAGTGTATGACACTGTCAGGGCTCCTAGGAACCTATCTATAATACATAGTGTAGAACATTGTCAGGGCTCCTAGGAACCTATCTATAAAACATAGTGTATGACACTGTCAGGGCTCCTAGGAACCTATCTATAAAACATAGTGTATGACACTGTCAGGGCTCCTAGGAACCTATCTATCTTATTTCTAGCTCCCTAAGGCAAACACAATCAAAGTTAAAGTTTCATTATTATATTCTGAGATCTCTTCTGGTTGATTCATGGATGGAGAACTTCAAACGTTTTGGGTAATGATCACAGCTTTTTAGAATCCAGTTCTCTGACCTTTCCTCATAAAGCCCATAACCAGTATACAGTCTCCCTGTCTCAATCTGTGCATTTGAGGACACAAATCTGTCCATGCTGTGGGATCTTTTTAGATTTTTTTCTTGTGCGCCCTTGAAGGCTGGTTTTCCTTAAATTATACTTAAACCTTCTGATGGATTTTTAAGATAATGATGAGTAACACTATTTTCAGCTTGAATTCTGAAGGCACTAACCCTAATTCTCAGTTTCCCTGGAGCTAGTGGTTGGAGGACAGCTGCTGTGATATCTCCCATACCCTGCATGCAAAAAATTCTGCGTCTGTTTCTCTTTAACTAATTCAGAAGAAGGAATGCTGTGTAGCCTTGGCCTAAAACTTTCTTTGGGGTGACAGCAAGCAGAGATTCTGAATAATGGATACAGAACGTATATTGGAAAATTGTAGAACTTTTCGTTACGTAAAAACTCAGGTTTGGTTCTAGTCTTGATAAAGCTAAAACCAGGAGATAATATCAGGTGTAGGAAAGTGTAAGAAAATCCAAATCTATAAAGAGATGGGGGCAATAAATGGATTCGGAAAGGGCAGACATGTTATTGTTGCTTTGGTTTAGTTTGCTCCAAATGTTTCAAGGTTTAAGAATGACCCAGTTATCCTTAATATCAACTTCCAAAATAAGCTCCTGATAAGATGAACTAGATTCTTACAAGTACTCGAAAGATTCAATTCAACCTTATTTCACCATCTGCCACCAAATAGAATTTTTCCTGTGCACCACTTGTAGGAATAATGGAGTCTGATAGTGTCGCCTGTCGGGAATGTCAATGTCTTATCAATGAATGCAGAAAAATTCTCCGTGTTCTACCCGCCAAGCTTTTCTTCTTCCTTTCAATGGCTCTTTTTAAGAAAGGAAGTGTTCACAGTTTTTCTTTCTTTTCCAAACATGATGTTTTGTAGATCTTCTTACAAGAGAACAATACGAAGCAGAACAAGTCAATGCCATTCATAATAAAGACTTCCCTATAGGTGACACTTGTCATGAGATATATACAATGCGGATTTTCTTCTGTAGGGTCTTTGTCTTTGTCTTCCATTTTATTATTATTTTTTTTATATAATGGGACAGATTAGATGGTAACCTATACTTCAAGCAGGTTTATGGGTTCATTTGCCCAGTAGGGTTGGCTTACAGTGGGTTATAGAAGGAAAAAAGTGAAAGTCACCTTTCCAATCCCCCACCATTCCCACTCCCCATGCTTTGTCGATGTGGATGTCAGCGCTTACCTACCATTATTAATCTCACATTGCATCTCCACCATCCTTCAAAAGATATTTCTCAGGACCACTTGTGGTCATCTGCGGTCCGAGCCATTACACTTCAGTGTGACAACCATAGCATAGACTGTGGCCAATAGGGACTAGCACTGAAAATTAAAATTTGCTAGATTTACAGCCCCCGACATGTTTTGCCAGAAATCTGCTGTCCTCCGGGATGCAGATATACTCAATATCTACTGAATATAATAATAAGGGAGATGCTGTCGATGCACCTTGAGATGAATAATGCTGGTATAGCAGGACGCTGGCTATTGTTTATACTGTTATCTCCGAGGGATAGAGCGGAACACATACATTTACCGAATATAACGGATTTAGATAAAAAATATAAGATTTTTCCAGTAACAGCAAGTACTAGGGATGGCTTTCTGATCTTATTTATCTGATCTTATTTATTTACAATTGTACCCGTTCAGCATATAAATATTATTAATGATTATTATAAAAAAAAAAGTTATATTTTAGGGGGATGTGAAAAGGACTTTTTTCAGCACCGTAACTCTTTCACTATTTACATAGCACCGTCTCAGTTACACCTATTGTGAGAAGGTGACAGGCAGGGTGCTGGAATCTCGCTATATCTTCCCCAGGTTTCTGACCTATGTGTGGTCCAGGGTGGATCTGGAGAAAGCTTCAGTCCAGGTGTAGATCCTGGGCTCATTACTGGGGTTGAGCCGATCTTGACGTTTCAGGATCGATTTTAAAATCCGATTTATGATCATTTTTCATTCGAACCCGATCTCGATCCCAATTCCGATCCCAATGCAAGTCAATGGGATTTTTTTTATTAATCGCAGATCGGATTTTAAAAGCAATCCTATTCACTATACAGCATGGAATCTAACAATTGAACGATTTAATTGTTAGAATCCACGCTGTGTAGTGAATCACTAAGTAGCCAGAGGATTTTTTTTTTAATCCTCTGGCTACTTAGTCCCCCCTGGTGTCTACTTACCTGCAGAGATGGCTGCTCCGGTGCCTGGTGCTTTCCTTCTTCTTTGCATCGCTGCCGCTCCACGCTGCTCTTCTCCCTTCGCTGCCCCCTCCCTGCCAGGTTAGGAGAGTGTGGGCGGGTTAGGAGAGTGTGGGCGGGTACTGGGAGGGGAGACGTCACATCTCCCCGCTCTGTACCCGCCCACACTCTCCTAAGCCACAAGCCCCGCCTACCTAGCGCTTTAAACACTAACCTGGGAGGCGGGGCAGCGAGGCAAGAAGAAGGAGGGCCATCTCTAGAGGTAAGTAGCTGCTAGAGATGTTTAGTTTAGCCTCCCATTCGAATGAATAGAGGCAGCCGGCGCGCAGGGGGTTAAGGCTGTGTGCCAGCTGCTTCCATTCATTCCTATGGAACTTGCGTATACTCAGCGTATACTCAGTGTGAAGGCTAACCAAAGCATTTGTGGGAAAAGATCACCAATCTCGATCCCACATAAAAAGATCGTGTTCGGAATTCCGATCACAATCGTGAAATTTTCTTGATCACCGATCGGAATTCGATCCTTTCGAACACGATCACTCAACCCTACTCATTACTGGGCCAGAAAAAGGCTGCAGATTCTGCACTCCAGTGCGGTTCCATGAGGTGAAAGGAGGTGTGTGGTTCTGTCCTGTAACCCTGAGTCCGGTGAGACTGTATTGCGCTTGTTTTGTTCATGTGGCTGGTATTAAGCCACACATATAGTTAGGTTATCCATTCTGTTTATTTAGTTGCTCAGACAAGCAGGTTTTTATTTTGTTTTTGCCTGAAGTTAAGGCTGGATTTTGTTTTATTTATTTTAGGTTTATTTACTTTCCTGTTTTTTTCTAAATAAACCAGTTTGCTGCTTATTTTGGGCTCGTTCACACGGGGCAAGAGGGGGTGGATTATGGCGTTTAATCCACGTCATAATCCGTACCCTCCCAATGGAGGTCTATGTAGACCGCTAGCCTTCTTTTTTCCGTGAGTGGCAACCTGCCAGCATCAGATAAAGGAACTTTTCCATTGGATTGAAGCAAGCACTGATCATTTTCTCCTTTTGTAGGAACGCTCCATTGGATTTCATTTCGATCCTCTATATTAGACTCTAGACCAGACCTCATGCTGACCTGATGTCTGTAGTGGCCCCTGGGAGAGGAGGGAAGTGCAGAAACAATTAGAGGTATTTGCTGGAGCCTGGGAGATCTTTCCTTTTTCTGGACATTTACGTAGAGTGGGCAAGTCCATTAGTGAATACTTTTATGAAACTTTTTATCTTTTACCTTGTTAGTTGTAGTTGGCAATTTACTTTCCTATATTATATTGGTCGTAATGTACAATAATATCAGTTAAATAACCTACTAAATTGTGTGTCTAAGGGTGCATTCGCATCAGAAATTGTTAATCTATCAGCTGCTTGCAGAATTTTTCTCTCTGCATTTTTCAAGCAAGGGACAGGCGCAGGTGTGAACTTGTAGATAGTAGGTAACAAGCATGGCCTCACCCCTAATAGAAATGGGGATCACACCCACTAGTTTTTGAGCCATACAGACTTTCACTTTCTTTTCTTTGGTCAGGGGATAATTGTGCACATCAGGGAGAGTGTTTGCCTACATAGACGTACGGAGACTTACAATTCATTCCTGCTCCGCTAGGGATTCTGGGTAAAAATATGCAAATCTATTCTCCAGGATGTAATTAGGAGAACAGTGCACTCTGTACACCACCCTATATAGGGCAGCATCCTTAACATCATGCATGACTCAGTTATAATGTCTCATTAATCATGATGCGGATTTAATTACCAAATTAGTATTTCTATTCTAAAAGGAACATATTCCCAGCTATGGACAGCGCTGTTTCGGTCTTTTGGACCTCCTCAGCATAGAGCAGGGATACTTATTTGGCAGAGTGAGAGACTATAGACCAGGGTTAGGGGATAATCATACACATCAGAGAGAGTGTATGCCTACATAGGCAGTACAGAGACTTTTTCTTTTCTTTGTTTTTCTTCCTTCTGTTACAAGCGATAGCATCTGTCGGTCTCAAGAAAGGAGCTGGAATGTTCTATTTGTCTGAACCTTTATACAGATCCTGTAACCCTGAAATGTGGACACAACTTCTGCCAGGTCTGTGTTGACCAGTTCCTGAATACACAGGATGGCTCTGGACTGTATTCCTGTCCTGAATGTCGAGCAGATTTTCAGGAGTGGCCTGTACTGCAGAGGAACATCACTCTGTGCAACATAGTGGAGACTTTCCATACTGCTCATCGGGGCGGTGCCATCGTCTTCTGCAGTTATTGTGTGGACTATCTTCTACCAGCTGTTAAATCCTGCCTGATCTGTGAAGCCTATCTATGTGATAAACACCTAAAAGGTCACAGCAAGGTGGCAGAACATGTTCTATTGGAGCCCAGTACTTCCCTGAAGAACAGAAAATGTTCTATCCATAAGAAGATTCTATAAGGGGCTGGAAGAAGAGGTGTAGACCAGATGCAAGTATAAAAAGACCAGGCACCCAGGAGAGGTGAGGAAAAATGGAGGTTTTTTTAATTTTTGTTTTAATGTTGTCAGCACATCCCTGGGCCTCTGGTTATGACACTCTGGATTCTGAAGAGACTCCAAAATATTAAAAAAGCAAAAGGAATTTTGCAAAGTTCACCCATTTCTATTTATGGGTAAGAATAAAGTCTTTGGGCCACACGGTGGCTCAGTGGTTAGCACTGCAGCCTTGCAGCGCTGGAGTCCTGGTGTTCAAATCCCGCCAAGGGCAAAAAACCATCTGCAAGGAGTTTGTATGTTCTCCCCGTGTTTGCATGGGTTTCCATCCCATATTCCAAAAAAGACATACTGATAGGGAAAAATGTACATTGTGAGCTCTATGTGGGGCTCACACTCTACATTTACAAAAAAAAAAAGTCTTTGAGTTCTATGGACATAATAAAAACTTTGCAAGGTCTTAAAATTAGGTAAATCCAACCTGAGATTTCATCATGTCTTATTTATTCTATAGAAATTGAAATGGAAAAAAAGACTTGTGTGTAAAACTAAATGCCCCCTAGAAATCAATATCTTGTAGATCCGCCGTTATAGCAGTCACTCAAAGTCATAGTTTTCTGTACAATTTTATCCGTCTCTCCCATCCTTCTGGAAGAATTGTGGTTTTCGTCATTATGACATTGCTTCGGTTCAGGGCGGGTTCACACCTGCTCTCGATCTCCATCGTCTGCCGACAGAAGACGGAAACCTGGCAGACAGTGTCCGGTCGTGAGCGCCGGTGAGCCTTTTGTGCTCTCCACGGCAAAACCATTTTTTTTTTCACCGGACACAAAGTTGGACATGAAGGACTTTGTGTCCAGTTAAAAAAAAAGTGTTGCCGCAGAGAGCACAAAACGCTCTCGACCGGACACTTTCCAAACACTACAAGTTTCCGTCTCCTGTCCAGTTTCGGGCAGGAAACAGAAACCTGCAAAACGGAGACCCGGGCGCAGATGTGAACCTGCCCTTATTGAAGTTTGTGATAAGGTCCTAGCACAGCATTTCCATTGGGTTGAAGTCTAAACCTTGACTGGGGCATTGCAACACCATCGTTGTCTATGTCAGCCATTCTGTTGTAGATTTGCGGTCGTTCTTTGGATCATTGCCCAGTTTCGGTTGAGCATTGACTCTAGAATACAAATACATATATCAAGGTATTCATGGTTGACTCAATGACGGCAAGGTCCTCAGGACCTGTGGGGGGGTAAAACAGGTCCAAATCATCACCCCTCCACACCTATACTTAAGAGTTGGTATGAGGTGTTTGTGCTACTATGTTCAGTTTGGTTTTGCCAACAAAGAAATACTTTGTTGGCAGAAAGATGGTTGCAGAATAGCCCCTATAAACATAGAAAGTGTGTGGATAGTAAAGGGTTAGCTGGTTTGTGTTACTGTAGTATCTTTAGCATAGGCAATCAATATTAGATCCATGGGCATCCAACACCTGGGACCCCTGCAGATCAGCTTTACCGACAATGATACCGATAGCCGTGGTGTTCACTCACCCAAACAGTAGCGGCAAGTGTAGGGCCAATAGACCGCGGATCTAATATTGGTCGCCCATCCTAAGGATAGACCATCAATACTAGAAAACAGATTACCCCCTTTAAGGAATCCTTCCACACTGGGTAGAAAGACCCTGCACCATAATAAGAAGCCCACTTTGCTATGGCCCCCCTCTTTTACATGTAACATTGTATGTACAGTCACGTGAACTCAGGGAACACACAAACTCCAGGCACATGTTGTCTCTTGATATCTATTGGAATAAACGTTCAGTCTTCATGTTTTATTGGAAATTATTTCACTATGTTAAGGAATTGACTAGTGTTTAGCTGGAGGAGGTTGTGTAGGTTTCAACTTCATTTGGATAATAGCTTCAACTGGGATCCGTTATTCGTCTGCCATGGTATAAACTGACTCACACAGAGTATGTATAGCTCCGGGATAAACACAGCGATACTTATGAAATACGTTGTACAATCCTATGCTGTTAGTAAATTGAATTGCAATGAACTTCTCCCGAATCTCAGAAATCGAATGAAGAAGATCACATCTGCAAAACCAAGAGGTCATGTGATACGGATTATACGGTGCAGAATATTCATGTATCCATTGGTTGAGAGTAGGTTGAGCCGACCTTGAGATTTCAGGATCGATTTTAAAGTCCGATTTCCGATCATTTTCCAGCCAATCCCGATCGTGAAATTTGCTCGATCGCCGATCGGAATCCGTTCTCAGCTCAACCCTAGTCAATGCTTCTCTATGGGAAAAGTCACTTTTAGGGTTGAGCCGATCTTGAGATAACCTCCGACCTCGATCCCACTGGAAAAGATCGGGATCGGAATTCCAACCGCGATCGTGAAATTTACTCGGAATCCGATCTTTTCTGATCCCGATCGCTCAACCCTAGTTGAGAGAGAATGTCTGTACATGGATATATGGCTGGATCTCGGAAGCTAATAATACCCGGCTTATTATAACATTAGTCTATCCCGAGGAGCGCATTTATCTCTGGGGTCCCGAGCCACAAAGTCAATGCAAAAAATGTTACTTTCATCAAATAATGTGATCTTTATAGAATTCTCTCAGCCTGGAAAATAAAATTAGTGAAATCAAGGAAATTATCTGGAGATTTGTGTGCTGGGTTATTAATAAAGATATGTCTTGGTAAGCTAGTCCGTAGTCTCAGACCGCACAAAATAATGAGCAAATCGCTGCAAAAGGCCTAATATTTGAAGGTCAACCCCATGTCACAGACTCTAAAACTTTGCAACTATGTAGATCTATGTTTCTCTATGGTAACAGACTACTATGTAGTCTGATCCTGCAATCACATGAACCACTACATGATCCCTACCATATATTTGGCTAATTTTGAAGAAGGTCAATGCGATTGCAGGGTCAGACTACATAGTAGTAACTCCAAAATGATAAGAAATCTTTCATCGAGACTATTTGTAAATAGCAACAATTACAAAATACATGGCCTGTAATGGAGCGGTCCAGTCTTTAAAGAAATGAGACACAGGGGATCCGAATAACTTGTAGTAAGAAAAGGGAATGCACGCAACTTTTCGGCGAGGCTTTCTATATACCAACTCATATTTGTGGACAGAGACTAGCTGCAGGGTCAATAGACAGGTCAGAGATGAGACATTATTGTGCCACTGACGTATACAAGACCTGGAAGAAGAACAAGCAATGACGGGACCGTAGTCAATTTTGTTTATTTAAAGGGAACCTGTCAGCAGAAATTCACACCATAACCAGCCCCAATACCTTGAGAGTATGTAAAACAGTCTTATGGTCCAGCCTTGTAGCAATCATGAGCTAACAATCCTGGTTCCTTACAAACTTTCAAAAAATTTCAGGTTCATCCAAATCCGAAATTTTTGGGCTTCGCCACCTACGAAACACTATTATCAAGGGAGTCCTGGGCAAGATGCATAAACAAAGCAAACAGTCTTACTCCTCTCTTCTGGGCTTCATCGCAGCATCCAGTCCATTTCACCATCCTCTTTGGGTCCCCGGAATGATTGGGGCTCAGAGGTCACATGGAGGTACGACAGGGTTGTGATGGTTAGATGTAAGGGAAAAAGACTATTTCCTTCCCCTCATTACCTAGTCAAGGGTCATACCATCTCTCCGGTCAGCCAAAATGGTAGGTCCCATAGGAGACACAGTGGTCTCATACTGCATATGGCATGTTTGCCATACTATGTTTGTGTGGGGATGCTATATGGGCACCACTACATAGGCCACTAGGTTACTTATGTCACTGGTGTGATACAAAGCGGCTGTAGTATGGAAACTATTTTTTTACCTATGGGTACTTGTAACATCTTTGCTTGTTCGGGTCTGTGTGCCGCGCTCCTCTCGCGCAGGAGGTGTGTTCACTTGTGATCCTTTGCACTTGTTGTTGCTGCACAGCTGAGGATCTGTTGCGGCGCGTTAGTCCAGCCAGTGCTTTTTAACTTTGGCTAGTAGGGATTTAACGCAGTGCTTTGGATTGACATTCCTCCTGGCCAATCATGTCTAGGGCGGATTCCGTTAAATACCTTCCCAGCCCACTCCATAATGCTTGCAATTGCCTTGTGTGTGCTGGCTGTATACTCTTTGATGTTTGTATTTATATTTTTGACCATTGGCTTTTCTTCCGACTACTCTCTTTGACTCTGACTCTGTGCCTCGCTGCTCAACTGGTTCCAACCCCTTGGCATTAGAGGACTTGGCTATTTGGGACACATTTCCTTCACACAATTGCAATATAACGTGATAAATGACAGTGCTTTTGAAGGATTGATTTACTGTTTGAAGCAACAGTAGAAATCGCCTCCTGGGGAAGAGCTCGGTACAATGTTATTGTTCCCGGGCCAATTATTATATTCCTATGAGAGACCTAGAACAATGCAATAGATCAATAGCAACTGGTAAACAGACCGCCCGGCGACAGAACCTCGCTCAATCTTGGTATTTCTCCACATGTACATGAAATCTATAGAGTAATAGACATTGATTGTTACCATGTATAATGTATATAGAGAAGGAAATATACAGAATATTTACAGATGGAGCAGGCTAGGCAATACATCAATAATCTCAAGGGTTATATGCAGATTTTGCACTACACACCCTTTTGCCTTGAAATCTCACCTGGAATTCGGGACTATTGACAGATTATAATAGGGAAAAATGTGCAAGTGCAAAAGCATTAAAGAAAAGTCAAAGAAATGAGCTGCCATGTGTCCTGTAGGCTTGTAACCAGGCGGGGAAGGTTCTCCAGGTCTATGGAAGTCACTTAATCTATGACATATGCTAGATTTAGTAATAAGCATTCTTGTGCATGGATGGATGGATGGATGGATAGATAGATAGATAGATAGATAGATAGATAGATAGATAGATAGATAGATAGGAGATAGATAGATAGATAGATAGATAGATAGATAGATAGATAGGAGATAGATAGATAGGAGATAGATAGATAGATAGATAGATAGATAGATAGATAGGAGATAGATAGATGGATGGATGGATGGATGGATGATAAATAGATAGAAATATAGATGATGGATGGATGGATGGATGGATAGATAGATAGATAGATAGATAGATAGATAGATAGATAGATAGATAGTACAGAGTGCTAAGTATGGATACCCCAGATATAGTATAGTATGAAGAACACAGCTATTCACCGAATCGGACATGTCAGGAGAGATGACAATGCAATACACAATACATAATACATATACTATACAATGCATATAATACATACATTACGCAACATACATATACTAAACAATACATATAATACACACTGCATGTAATACATGGATTATAGTAATATAGACCATATATATAATACATATAATATCCATTATACATATAATACATACGTAATACACAATATACTGTATATACCGTGTATATATAAGTTGATCCATATGGATAGTCTTAGTATCCGACCTTCCTTATACGCGCAGCAGTCCCAGTCCTGATGTCACTGTCCGATGTGAATGCCCGATGGGACTGAATCCTGCACTTTTATCACCCATTAATTATATATCATTAGGTTACAGTTCCTCAGACTATAGAGTGCGATTGTTTCTGCCACGGACTATTCGGAAGACTGATGAAACATCTCAAAGTCACTTAGAACAAAACTTATTAGGATGAAGGATCAATAACCCGAGTGCATGGAGGCAAATGAATCCAACCCCTTATTTAAATGTGATGTTCCCCAATATTGTGAGCGTGGAATTATCCGAGCGGCGTACACGGAGGAATCCATCAATAATGTGGCACTTTGTGTTTTCATGGATTTCTAATTGACATCCAGGCTAAAGCAGGAAAACACATAATGTCAATGCAATGGAGGAAGGAACATGTTCATTTTTTGTCTCAGTTTGTTGAATGTTTTTCATAAAATGCCACCACATCTCCCTGCTATGGAATTTACTCCTCCAGATTTGTGCAGAGACGTTCTATTACTCTGAATGAAGAAATATTAGCGGCAAAGACAATGGATTTCTACAATTCAAGTAAATGGCAGTCGATGACATTTCTGCAATGAGTTTGTTAAGCTTGAATTCATCCTTGGGCTTAAAGGGGTATTCCCAACTAGCTTGTTCAGCAACCTGCATGCTGTGTGCTCTGTGCACTTCCTGGTTTTCTCAGTACATTGGAGGGCGGGGTTTCACTTGCTCTGCTTAGCTCTCTTCATAGCAGAACATGTTTGCAGTAGTAATCAGGGATGGTTGTAAATTAATTAGCACAGTATCACTGGAAGATGCACAATATGAAGCTGATGTAGCAGAGCTGGATTTGATAGGTGATGAGAATCCCAAATTTATATGCTACAGGTCAGTGGCGTAACTAGGAATGGCGGGTCCCCATGGCGAACCTTTGACATGGGCCCCCTCCGACCGACACTGAAGACCTCGACCGACCCCCTCCTACGCAATCCTGAACGCTCTATTATACCCCATAGTGGCCCCTGCACACAGTATTATGTCCCATAGTGGCCCTGCACACAGTATTATGTCCCATAGTGGCCCCTGCACACAGTATTATGTCCCATAGTGGCCCCTGCACACAGTATTATACCCTATAGTGGCCCCTGCACACAGTGTTATACCCCATAGTGGCCCCTGCACACAGTGTTATACCCCATAGTGGCCCCTGCACACAGTATTATACCCCATATTGGCCCCTGCACACAGTATTATGTCCCATAGTGGCCCCTGCACACAGTATTATACCCTATAGTGGCCCCTGCACACAGTGTTATACCCCATAGTGGCCCCTGCACACAGTATTATGCCCCATAGTGGCCCCTGCACACAGTATTATCTCCCTTAGTGGCCCCTGCACACAGTATTATCCCCATAGTGGCCCCTGCACACAGTATTATGTCCCATATTGCTCCCTGCACACAGTATTATGTCCCATAGTGGCTCCTGCACACAGTATTATTCCCCATAGTGGCCCCTGCACACAGTATTATGTCCCTTAGTGGCCCCTGCACACAGTATTATGCCCCATAGTGGCCCCTGCACACAGTATTATACCCCATAGTGGCCCCTGCACACAGTATTATGTCCCATAGTGGCCCTGCACACAGTATTATCTCCCTTAGTGGCCCCTGCACACAGTATTATCCCCATAGTGGCCCCTGCACACAGTATTATGTCCCATAGTGGCCCCTGCACACAGTATTATCCCCCATAGTGGCCCCTACACACAGTATTATGTCCCTTAGTGGCCCCTGCACACAGTATTATCCCCCATAGTGGCCCCTGCACACAGTATTATGTCCCATAGTGGTCCCTGCACACAGTATTATATCCCATAGTGGCCCCTGCACACAGTATTATCCCCCATAGTGGCCCCTGCACACAGTATTATACCCCATAGTGGCCCCTGCACACAGTATTATGCCCCATAGAGGTCCCTGCACACAGTATTATGTCCCATAGTGGCCCCTGCACACAGTATTATGTCCCATAGTGGCCCCTGTACACAGTATTATGTCCCATAGTGACCCCTGCACACAGTATTATCCCCTATAGTGGCCCCTGTACACAGTATTATGTCCCATAGTGGCCCCTGCACACAGTATTATCCCCCATAGTGGCCCTTTACACAGTATTATGTCCCATAGTGGCCCCTGCACACAGTATTATCCCCCATAGTGGCCCTTTACACAGTATTATGTCCCATAGTGGCCCCTGCACACAGTATTATAACCCATAGTGGCCCCTGCACACAGTATTATCCCCCATAGTGGCCCTTTACACAGTATTATGTCCCATAGTGGCCCCTGCACACAGTATTATCCCCCATAGTGGCCCTTTACACAGTATTATGTCCCATAGTGGCCCCTGCACACAGTATTATAACCCATAGTGGCCCCTGTACACAGTATTATGTCCCATAGTGGCCCCTGGACACAGTATTATGTCCCATAGTGGCCCTTTACACAGTATTATGTCCCATAGTGGCCCCTGCACACAGTATTATCCCCCATAGTGGCCCTTTACACAGTATTATGCCCCATAGTGGCCCCTGCACACAGTATTATGCCCCATAGTGGGCCCTGCACACAGTATTATAACCCATAGTGGACACCCATAAACAATTATTATACTCTATATATCTTTTCAGACCCCAGAGTATAATAATCGGAGACCCAGGGGGAGAAAAACATAAAAAAAACTCTGTTGCTCACCTATCTCCCGGCTCCTACGCTGTCGGCCTCTGCTGTAGTCCATCTTCAATGATGCCAGACGTCACATGACCCGGGATGTAGGCTGGGGTCATGAGATGTCAGACGAGTAGGCCTGAAGCCTGCCCAGATCGTGGAGAGGTAAGTAACAGTGTTTTTTATGTTACCTCTCCCGGGCCTCCGATCATTATACTCAGGAGTCTGAAAAGACCCCCGAGTATAATGATAGTGTTTGTGAGGCCTGCGGTGTCACTTACCAACATACCTCCCAACCATCCCGATTTCCGCGGGACACTCACGATTTCGGTGTCCTGTCCCACAGTCCCGGTCGGCGGAGGTATGTCCCGATTTCAACTCCTGTGAGCAGGGAGCTATGTCACTTGTCCTGGGCGAAGAGATAAGATCATCCCCAGGTCTGTGGTTATGGAAACACGGTGTAAACAATGAAGTGAATAAATTAAGATAGAAAGCAGTTTTGCTGAAGCAATATATTTAGGAAAAATCTTAAATCCACATAAGCTAGCATTATGGATAGGATCCTTGAGATGGGACAACCCCTTTAAAGGTCCTTAAAGGGAGTCTATCACCTTGCCCAAGAATATTGAACTTCTTCCATTGAGTTAGAGAGAACATTACAGTGATAAACAACCTACCTTTGTTGTGTATGTCACTTTTGTACATTTGGAGAAAAACAGCTGTGAAGTATTATGCAAATGAGGAAGGCAGTGCACTGGGGGCGGGCCTCCAGTTCCCTGGAGCACTGTGCTTGTTACTCAGACCCTACCATTTTCTGCACAGGGGGAATTGATTCTCACCCTGCTATGGCATCACCAATCCTACTTGAGTAGTGCTCCGTGGGCCTGAATCTCCACTGAACTGGTTCATAATAAGATGAGTTTGTTACAAGTTTTTCAATTCAACCTGAGATTTTGGGGGTTTGCCACCAACAAATCATTATTATACACCGGGGTCTCTTCGTATGGGTAGGTCCTCAATAGTTATAACCCAGAAAACTGCACTGGGTTGTAAGTAGCAGAGCTGAGCGTTTTTCATGTAGCTGAGCTATTAGAATATTACATGATAGCTTCTCATGGGACTGAAGATAAAACCACTGCGTCATCTCAGCCCAGCGAGTTATCACAGGGCAGGTTGTACAGACGATGAAGATACACCATTAATTAGACGGCGTTCACATTAATTAGGCGACTACGGCTTCGCTGCTGACATTTTCTTTAAAGGACAGCTTTGTCATCTAAACTTTTTGGAGAAACCCTATTATGTGATCACATCATTAATCTAATAGCAGCGCATCTACAGAATACGACCAAGCGCGGCACTGTTTATTAGGGGACGTTTTATCGCCTCCATCAGCAAACAACACAGAGATTTCGTCTGCCAATTTTCTGCTCTATTCTCAGGCCTCGCACCAGTATAATCATATTCTGTGCTGTCCCGTATGCATTTGGTGGCAGAGTAGATGAGTAGCAAGTGCTTGGTATAGATTAGTTTGGTAATTCTCATTGCAGCGCTGTGCTTTCACTGCAAAAAAAATGCATTTTAAGCTTTAATGTAGATTATGAATTTTTATGGAACATGAGAATTTTGTCAGATTTCTAAGGCGCCTCTTTGAGAATATTGTATCTGTATGATGACTAATATTGTGTGATTCAGATCACACTGTACACTATGTTTTATAGATAAGTTCCTAGGAGCCCTGACAGTGTCATACACTATTTTTCATAGATAGGTTCCTAGGAGCCCTGACAGTGTTATACACTATGTTTTATAGATAGGTTCCTATCAGCCCTGACAGTATTCTACACTATGTTTCATAGATAGGTTCCTAGGAGCCCTGACAGTATTCTACACTATGTTTTATAGATAGGTTCCTATCAGCCCTGACAGTGTCATACACTATGTATTATAGATAGGTTCCTAGGAGCCCTGACAGTGTTCTACACTATGTTTTATAGATAGGTTCCTAGGAGCCCTGACAGTGTTCTACACTATGTTTTATAGATAGGTTCCTAGGAGGCCTGACAGTGTCATACACTATTTTTTATAGATAGGCTCCTAGGAGCCCTGACAGTGTCATACACTATGTTTTATAGATAGGTTCCTATCAGCCCTGACAGTATTCTACACTATGTTTTATAGATAGGTTCCTATCAGCCCTGACAGTATTCTACACTATGTTTTATAGATAGGTTCCTATCAGCCCTGACAGTATTCTACACTATGTTTTATAGATAGGTTCCTAGGAGTCCTGACAATGTTCTACACTATGTTTTATAGATAGGTTCATGGGAGCCCTGACAGTGTCATACACTATGTATTATAGATAGGTTCCTGGGAGCCCTGACAGTGTCATACACTATGTATTATAGATAGGTTCCTGGGAGCCCTGACAGTGTCATACACTATGTATTATAGATAGGTTCCTGGGAGCCCTGACAGTGTCATACACTATGTTTTATAGATAGATTCCTAGGAGTCCTGACAGTGTTATACACTATGTTTTATAGATAGGCTTCTAGGAGCCCTGACAGTGTCATACACTATGTTATATAGATAGGTTCCTAGGAGTCCTGACAGTATTCTACACTATGTTTTATAGATAGGTTCCTAGGAGTCCTGACAATGTTCTACACTATGTTTTATAGATAGGTTCATGGGAGCCCTGACAGTGTCATACACTATGTATTATAGATAGGTTCCTGGGAGCCCTGACAGTGTCATACACTATGTATTATAGATAGGTTCCTGGGAGCCCTGACAGTGTCATACACTATGTTTTATAGATAGGTTCCTAGGAGCCCTGACAGTGTCATACACTATGTTATATAGATAGGTTCCTAGGAGTCCTGACAGTGTTGTACACTATGTTTTATAGATAGGCTCCTAGGAGCCCTGACAGTGTCATACACTATGTTTTATAGATAGGCTTCTAGGAGCCCTGACAGTGTCATACACTATGTATTATAGATAGGTTCCTAGGAGCCCTGACAGTGTTATACACTATGTTTTATAGATAGGTTCCTAGGATCCCTGACAGTGTCATACACTATGTTTTATAGATAGGCTCCTAGGAGCCCTGACAGTGTCATACACTATATATTATAGATAGGTTCCTAGGAGCCCTGACAGTGTTCTACAATATGTTTTATAGATAGGTTCCTAGGAGCCCTGACAGTGTCATACACTATGTTTTATAGATAGGTTCCTAGGAGCCCTGACAGTGTCATACACTATGTTTTATAGATAGGTTCCTAGGAGTCCTGACAGTGTCATACACTATGTGTTATAGATAGGTTCCTAGGAGCCCTGACAGTGTCATACACTATGTTTTATAGATAGGTTCCTATCAGCCCTGACAGTATTCTACACTATGTTTCATAGATAGGTTCCTAGGAGCCCTGACAGTATTCTACACTATGTTTTATAGATAGGTTCCTATCAGCCCTGACAGTGTCATACACTATGTATTATAGATAGGTTCCTAGGAGCCCTGACAGTGTTCTACACTATGTTTTATAGATAGGTTCCTAGGAGCCCTGACAGTGTTCTACACTATGTTTTATAGATAGGTTCCTAGGAGGCCTGACAGTGTCATACACTATTTTTTATAGATAGGCTCCTAGGAGCCCTGACAGTGTCATACACTATGTTTTATAGATAGGTTCCTATCAGCCCTGACAGTATTCTACACTATGTTTTATAGATAGGTTCCTATCAGCCCTGACAGTATTCTACACTATGTTTTATAGATAGGTTCCTATCAGCCCTGACAGTATTCTACACTATGTTTTATAGATAGGTTCCTAGGAGTCCTGACAATGTTCTACACTATGTTTTATAGATAGGTTCATGGGAGCCCTGACAGTGTCATACACTATGTATTATAGATAGGTTCCTGGGAGCCCTGACAGTGTCATACACTATGTATTATAGATAGGTTCCTGGGAGCCCTGACAGTGTCATACACTATGTATTATAGATAGGTTCCTGGGAGCCCTGACAGTGTCATACACTATGTTTTATAGATAGATTCCTAGGAGTCCTGACAGTGTTATACACTATGTTTTATAGATAGGCTTCTAGGAGCCCTGACAGTGTCATACACTATGTTATATAGATAGGTTCCTAGGAGTCCTGACAGTATTCTACACTATGTTTTATAGATAGGTTCCTAGGAGTCCTGACAATGTTCTACACTATGTTTTATAGATAGGTTCATGGGAGCCCTGACAGTGTCATACACTATGTATTATAGATAGGTTCCTGGGAGCCCTGACAGTGTCATACACTATGTATTATAGATAGGTTCCTGGGAGCCCTGACAGTGTCATACACTATGTTTTATAGATAGGTTCCTAGGAGCCCTGACAGTGTCATACACTATGTTATATAGATAGGTTCCTAGGAGTCCTGACAGTGTTGTACACTATGTTTTATAGATAGGCTCCTAGGAGCCCTGACAGTGTCATACACTATGTTTTATAGATAGGCTTCTAGGAGCCCTGACAGTGTCATACACTATGTATTATAGATAGGTTCCTAGGAGCCCTGACAGTGTTATACACTATGTTTTATAGATAGGTTCCTAGGATCCCTGACAGTGTCATACACTATGTTTTATAGATAGGCTCCTAGGAGCCCTGACAGTGTCATACACTATATATTATAGATAGGTTCCTAGGAGCCCTGACAGTGTTCTACAATATGTTTTATAGATAGGTTCCTAGGAGCCCTGACAGTGTCATACACTATGTTTTATAGATAGGTTCCTAGGAGCCCTGACAGTGTCATACACTATGTTTTATAGATAGGTTCCTAGGAGTCCTGACAGTGTCATACACTATGTGTTATAGATAGGTTCCTAGGAGCCCTGACAGTGTCATACACTATGTTTTATAGATAGGTTCCTAGGAGTCCTGACAGTGTTATACACTATGTTTTATAGATAGGTTCCTAGGAGCCCTGAAATTGTTATACACTATGTTTTATAGATAGGTTCCTAGGAGCCCTGACAGTGTTATACACTATGGTATAAGACAATTTAAGATGTGGTTCATACTGAACTCGTTTAACCTGAAACTAATCTTGGTCCTGAACCTGAAACTAAACAAATCTTGCGAGGTTCGCCCATTTCTAATTAGGATTCTATATGAACATCTTTGTTACAGATATACTAGCTTGCAGGGAGAAGGTACAAATACAGGTACTCAGGGTAGAGCATTTAGAAAGGGAAGCGACCACTAAGTTCACAGCTTACAGATTGACACAAATACATATAACAGTATGTAGTTACTAATAGATTCTGCCTACTATACAGAGCACTTTGAGGGTCACCGATATATACACATTATTTCCTTTAGTAGGGTTCGCTGTAATGTTTCGTTTTATTTGCTATGTATTCTGCTTAGACCTTTCATTATCTCTTGTATATCTGTCATCATTGAGCTGTCGTTATGGACGTCTTTTGTCACTGGGCGTAACTGTATCACAGTACATGGAGTCTTACAATGATACAATATTTATAGCACTTGTAGGTCGTTGTTTTGTACATACAATATTAACTTGTTTGTCGTCTCTTGCTTCACATCATGTTCTCCTATAAAATGAATTATAACAATGACAATAGTCACTGGAAACAAGATTTCACTACGCAGGCGGCAGCTGGAAACAGCACAATGAAGTGACAGTGAGGTGACTAGCTTGACTACATAAAATATATATATATATATATATATATATATATATATATATATTATATATATATATGTTACAGTCAGATCACAGACACTTCCACGATGTTCCTATAGTGAAAGACTGAAGAAGACAATCCAATGCATCTTTTTGTATTACTACAAGCATGTCTGACATGTGACAAAAGTATATTAGTCAGAAAACATCTTAGTCTGCAATCCGTTACTGTGTTCTATAATAGACATAGACATGGATCTGAACAGGCTCTGTCCAATATAACATACTAGCCTCTGCCCACAACTTTGTTTGCGTGTTGTTGGCATCGATGATCCGCCTATATTCAGCAAATTGCTGCTAACGATGGTTCACCTGCTCCGGCTTTTCCTCCGCTCTTAAGCTGTCCTGCTGCTGAACTTGTTCCTCGCACCGTGCCTGTGATTGTTCCGGCATCTCAGCAGCTCGCTGGGACGCCATATAATGAGTGTGTTGTTGGCGACAATGATCCCCCTGAGGTCCGCTTGAGGAGAATTCTGTGACTTCTGGCTTCCTTCATGCTCTCGTTGTTACAATTTTGCAACAAATTAGATTTTCTTTTCACAGCATGTTTACAATTGGCAAACTGCCAATGTGGATTAAAGGGGTTTTCCCATCCAGTTTGTCAGCACTGCCTGGGGCAGATCAGATAATATGCAAATGCATGTACACAATGGATTGAGGGTTAGCTGAGTGTTTACATGAGAGATAACAGACCTGGCTTTAATAGGAGGACCCCTGCGAACGGAATATCAGCAAGCGCTGTACAGTTAAAGCGCACGGACCTCATAGACTATAATGGGGTCTGTACGCTTTAACTGCACATCGCTCCTCCTAAACACTCTCCTCCTGCTACTCATGGACTTGGTGACTCTCCTTTAGTCGAATAGTGGTTTCCCCTGAAACGAGCATTTTTTCCCATAGACTATAATGGGATTCGATATTCGATCGAGTAGTTGAATATTGAGGCTCTACTTGAAACGAATATGGAACTTCGAATATTTCACTATTCGCTCATCTCTAATCAAGATATCTATAGGCCCTTTCTGACAATAGCATCTTCAATTCTGTGCTGCGGTGCATGGGATTGTGGGTGGACAGATGAAAGAAACCTAAATGTATCGTAGGATGAATACATTGTAGAGAGCAATGCTCGTAGGATGGAGCTATAATAACATAATATTATAGCGCTGCCAAGTAAACCTTTTATTACTTATAAAACCTTATTACACCATTGTGAAATGTCTTCTGATCTTCTCCTGCTCATATTACCTTTCGGTTTCTCTTTCATGTAATGAAGATATCTCAACTTAAAAGCCAAGACCGAGAAATAAATGGTCCTTAGGTGTGATCAACCTGACTCATAGCAGCCGGCGACAATTCACCCTAATCGGCAATACAGAGCGTCACACAGTAAAGACATGAAAGTCTATAGCAAGGTATTATGGGGAAGAGCCGGCCCTGATGGACGTCACCATCATTGTCAACGCTGAAATCCTTACACGTAACATCTCCCGAGATCTCTGGGATTGAAACATTCTCTGTGGCGTAAATGGAGAATAAGGGTCTCCATAATAAAGATAGAAATACAACCTGGGATGATAAAATAGATATTTTGTATGGTTATTTTCTCTAAGCATCTTAGTGACGACATCTTCTGTCTTGACCGATGGCCAATGGATTCCACCATGAATGAAGAAACTTTCTATCATGATTTCCTTATCGTGACTGAGATATCTTCTTAACCCAGTGATCTGTGTTTTTGCACAAGAACAATACCCGACCACAATAATGGGGATATTGTCACTCCTTAGGGAGAGACCACCTTGTAGGTGTGTGGAGTTTTATAAAGCCATTTTTGCTCAACTGTGGGGGATCATGGGACGAATATGCAAATACAGTATGTTTCTCAATATGTAAATAGGGAAACAGTGCCTCTGTATGCTGTCCTCTATGGGAAGCTCCCTTGAACATCATGCCCAAGTTTTCCTTTGCTGCAATGATGGGAAACTGACTTGGCAAAATCCCACATCATTGCAGCAAAGGCTTGTGGGAAAGTCAGGCATCATGTTCAAGGGAGCGTCCATAGAGGGCAGCATACAGAATCACTGTTTCCCTATTTACTTCTTGGGAAACATATTTGCATATTCTTCCCACGACTACAATAAGGAAATCTTGGCTGGGTTTCTGACCACAGAAAGTTCTAACATTCATGGTCACATCCCTAAGTTCTCTCGCAGCACTGGGGGCAGTCCCCGGCGCTCAAACAGCAATGGAGGCATCCCCAGCTACCTCTATCATCATCTGGAATGCCTCTCTCCGCATCTTCTTACATCCTGGGTTTCAAACTTCTAGGCATGCGCAGTCGGCTCTTACATTGGACCTTGGGCAGAGCTGACTGTGCATGCGCACAGCCATTTTCTTGTGGCCGCTTACATAGTAAGCTGGTGTAAGAGGCCACAAGAAAATGGCCACGGGCATGCCTAGTCGGCTCTGCCCGAGGCCCTATGGAAGAGCCGACTGCACATGCCTAGAAGTTTGAAACTCAGGACGGAAGAAGACACAGGGAGAGGCCATTCCAGACAAAGATAGAGGCGTTGCTTGAGAGTTCTCTCTCAGCATTGGGGATGCGCCCATTGCTGTTTGAGAGCTGAGGCCCGCCCCCAGTGCTGCGAGAGAACTCATTTGCATACCGGAGAAAAACGGGATTTCTACCGAAATGCTGTGTGAAGAAGACATCTAAAGGTAGGAGAAGAATAACCTTTCATAAAGCTATTCCTACGTGTTAGCGAGAAAAATGGGATTCCAATGATAGGATCTCTTTAATCTGACGCAAAAAATTATTATAGCCCTCCAAAGCTCATGTAACAAAACAAACAAAAATGTTTGACACGAAACCATGAAACCAGCACTGCTACATCTCGGCATAGGAATGCATTGACCAGCGTTGTTTGGCCGAATGCCATACAGAGTACAGCATTCGGCCAATCAAGTCTAAGATCAGTCCATAGCAGTCTCTATTCTGGTCCGATCTTAGACTCCGCCTCTTCACAGACGAGCCTCCAGCAGAACCAGCATTTATTGACCAAATGCTGTACTCTGTATGGCATTCGGCCAATCAACGCTGTTCAATGCATTCCTATGGGAAAAAGTCAGCTCACGCATATCACAAGTTGACAGGGATCCCGACATAATACAGTGATTTGGGTTTGTTAGATGCCCCCAGACATGCTTCCCCTGCTGTCCCAGTTGCATTCCAGGGTGATGTCATTTCCTGGGGTGTCATAGTGGACTTGGTGACTCTCCTGAGTCGAAGAGTGGGATCCCCTGTAGCGAAGCATTTTTTCCCCATAGACTAATGGGGTTCGATATTTGTTCGAATAGTCGAATATAGAGGGGCTATGCGAAATGAATATCGAATATAGAACATTTTATTGTTTGCTCATCTCTAGTGCATTATACTGTGTGCAGGGGCCACTATAGGGCATAGAGCATGCAGGAATGTGGGGGGGTGGGGGTGGGTTGGGGTTGTCGGAATTGGTCGGGAAGGGGGAGGGGGCATGTCAAAAGTTCGCCATGGGGCCCCACAATTCCTAGTTACGCCACTGGGAGACAGCTAAAGTATCAAGTAATTGCAGAAATGTAGTGTATACTTTTAGAGGAACTGTTGTACATGTTGTATTACATATAAAGTATATATACAGTAGGTGAACCCAGCTAACGTTCTATACAATAACATATATGCAGTAATATTATATATTATATATTGTTTCTTCATGTTGTCTATAATGGTCATTGAGAAGTCTTCTGAGACTTTCAGTACCTCGCAAATGACTGACCATAGAGTTAGCTACCGACTTATTCTATAACTTTAACCCCTGAAGGGCTCTGCTTAGGCTCCTATTAATGACTCCATATACTTACTTAAGAACAGAATGTCTCCATTCAATCAAAATGACCTTGTTCTTGCAATTCTGTTGCCACCGCTGGTGTTGTCTTAGATTGAGTGAAGTCTATTTGTAAGTCATGACCTGCAAACTCATTAGTGACGGAGAAGCGGAAAACAGGTTTAGTCTAAAATGTCAGAAATAATAGCTGCATGTAAATCATTTATTGCTCTCCATTATATAGAGATCATCGCAGGAAGTGACACTTCATAGTCTGATGTTCTTTTTAAGAATAAAGTCTATAAAAAAAACCCAAAATTCTATACCCTGATAAAGATCAGGATGAAAAAAGAAAAAAAGAAAAAAAAAGAAATGTCAATAAATAATAATAATTGAGAAAATAGGTTATATTTTTTTTTTATTTATCAGATGGGAGTCCTGACAGTGTTATACACTATGTTTTATAGATAGGTTCCTAGGAGCCCTGACAGTGTCATACACTATGTTTTATAGATAGGTTCCTAGGAGCCCTGACAGTGTTATACACTATGTTTTATAGATAGGTTCCTAGGAGCCCTGACAGTGTCATACACTATGTTTTATAGATAGGTTCCTAGGAGCCCTGACAGTGTCATACACTATGTTTTATAGATAGGTTCCTAGGAGCCCTGACAGTGTCATACACTATGTTTTATAGATAGGTTCCTAGGAGCCCTGACAGTGCTATACACTATGTATTATAGATAGGTTTCTAGGAGTCCTGACAGTGTCATACACTATGTTTTATAGATAGGTTCCTAGGAGTCCTGACAGTGTCATACACTATGTTCTATAGATAGGTTCCTAGGAGTCCTGACAGTGTCATACACTATGTTTTATAGATAGGTTCCTAGGAGCCCTGACAGTGTCATACACTATGTTTTATAGATAGGTTCCTAGGAGCCCTGACAGTGTCATACACTATGTTTTATAGATAGGTTCCTAGGAGCCCTGACAGTGTCATACACTATGTATTATAGATAGGTTCCTAGGAGCCCTGATAGTGTTATACACTATGTTTTATAGATAGGTTACTAGGAGCCCTAAGAGTGTTCTACTTGATTTTTTTAAGCCAATTTAAAGTGTGATTTGTATTGAAATTATCCTGGGGACCTGAGCTGCCGAACCGGAATAAAAATCTTCCATCTATAATTATAATTAATAATTTAAAAAATATTCTTAAAAATTATTAAAACCTTGGGCAATGATAAAGATAAGAACTAAGAAGGTGACCAATGAGATGCCAGATTTCACAAAGCGCAGATTTGACAATGAAAGAAGCAATCATATCAGATATTTTTATCTGTATTAGTTTTGAGGAGACTTATTATGGGGATATTGTCACTCCTTAGGAAGAGACCACCATGTTGGTGTGTGGAGTCTTAGAAAGCCCTTTTCGCCCCACTGTGGGGGATTGTGGAAATAATATGCAAATATGTTTCCAAGGATGTAATTAGGGAAACGGTACCTCTGTATGCTGCCCTCTATGGGAAGCTCCGTTGAACATCATGCCCAACTTTCCAACAAGCCTTTATTGCAATGATGCAGGATTTTGCCAAGTCAGTATCATCCTTGTCAGCTTCTCTGATATCTCTGCCTTATATATCAAGAGGGTGTTGCTGGGAAGAATCAGACAAGGGGGGGGGGGGGGGTATATCAGAGCCCTGACATTGTCTGCCTCTGATTGGAGCTCTGTCTTACCCCTTTGCCTGTTCCTGCCTGACACCACCCACTTGGCATTAGAGAGTCTAGTTATTATATAAGGCACCAAAACCAACTTTACTGATTACTTGGGAATGGCGAGGGCTAGAGAAAAAATTCCAGACCTTAGCTCTAAATGCGCCCATACAATAATTCAGCACGTGGTATCACAGCTTCCAGGTTTATAATATTATATTCTGATATCAATGCTATTTGGTTCGTCATAAGATTAATGGGACAAGCTCCGGTTACATCGGAGCTCCACATACATCACTTAGAAAATGCTTTTATATTTGTAAAGTATTTGGTGATTTTTCTCCAATTTTCCACCTCACAGCGTTCAGTCACAAGAGAAATTGTTCTGAATAAAGAGTCTCTTAAGTAAAATCGCTCCCAATCATTTTCCTGTCTGCTCTGGAGAATCTTATTACGCATATTTCTATAATGGAGTAAGGCTGAAGAAAATGACTATGAAGAGTTTTATTTTTTAGATGTGACCACAGCTCCCCTGGCCTCAGCTCACCTTAGCTTGACTTTTCCATAGGGAAAAATGACAAAAGTAGGAACTAGGTACTTTTTAGACCTGGTACTATGCAAGCCAAAGCAGTGCTAGAACGTCACATGGTGTCCAAACGCCAATAAAAAGTAAAAAAGAAGCACTTCAAAAATATAAAAATTGCAAAATTTGAAAGCAGCCATATTGTGTTCATGGTGCAAAAGTAATTGTACAGAATGTAGGAGAAGACAAGTCTGAGATAAGTCAATGGGCTGATGCTAAAGACTGGTACTATAAGGCAAGGTTTGCATGGTGCAATTTCCTGGGGAATTCGAGGTCGTCTTCTGCATCAGATGCCTTTCCAAATTATGACCAAGTCCACAGCAGAGAGCCAACCCCGAGCTTCAGCTTTCTTGTAGGTCAGCCCCAGACATAATGGAGCTGATCATTCTGAGCCCCGCGTCACGGATTCTGAATCTGGCAAGCGTCCTGAAAAAGGAAGAAAAGAAATGGAATACAATGAGAGATAGATTCTAGCCAGAATTCGGAGCCATGTCAACCCAGCCTACATTATCCATGGCACTTGGGGGCCCCATTACAGAATTTGGCCAAGATCTTTAAATGGCACCTTGTGCAAATATTCTAAGTGGCATTATTCCGTAGTCAAGGACTCGGGTTGGCAGGTATGGCACATGAAGTGGGAGGTCTGGAAAAAGAACATTGAGTTCTCGAAGGCAGGGGTTCTGCTGGAGAGCCTGTGAACTTGAATTAGGAAATTAGAAGTGGACAAAGCATGTTCTGTGGTCGCGGCGGACGCAGCACCACAATGCATTTGTAAATGATATGACAAGGGGGACTGAAGTGTGTAATCTATTGTATTAAGCTGCTGCAAATAGAATTATAGACCGGGCTGTTCTACGGGACTCTTCTGAAAGCCGGAGCCTTCCGCGCTCTTGTATGGAAGCCATTGAAAGATTCATACGTTTGTATGCAAAATTAAATTTGTGCCAAGTTGGCCCTGAAGAAAGCTGGAAAGGGATGGTGCAGGGTTTGGAGGGCTCAGCTGTGCGTCTGTCTGCCCGAGGAAAGGCAAATAGGATTTTTAGTTAGCAAATAATTGGTAAGCCAAGTGGATTAGAGTTTTTATTAATTTCCGTCAAGGCAGACTTCTGTCACTGGAAATGCAAAACTTGATACAGTAGAAGATGGATACAAGAGGTTTGTTGTAATTTTTTAAAAAATTTTATTTCTATTTTTTTGTGGTGAGCCAAAAGACATCTTCATTGTTATTCTGAGTGATTTCCCGGTGAAGACCATTTTTATGTCGGGTTTTACCCGGCTTGTGAATTTGTGCATAATAGAATTGAGAAAACATCATAAATCTTTGATAAGTTAATAAGAGTCTCTGCTCTGTTGATAATAGTGGAAATAAATAGTGCGGTGCAGAATTCAGATGGAAAGTTCCACTAGGGCAGGGATTAATAGGGATGGGTAAATATTTGTTATGTAAGATGAGGATGGAATAATTGTAATAACCATAATTAATACAATAGATCAAAACTTTTGTGAATAGAATGACATATTATGGGAATGACAACTTGTCAGTAGTTTACATTATGTAAGGTTGTGTTCACACTGATATTTGAGTTTCCATCAGGCTTTCTGGTACAGTTGATGGCATGAATGGCATACTCAATAAAATGCAACCGTACTGGAAATAGAAGCCATGACACCATCTAAGCCTAATAGATCTGGATACACTGGGCTGCTGAACCATAACGGGCCCACACACCTTTAATATTTGTCTGTAAAAAGCTTGTTCAGCCAACAGCTATTCCTCCAGACCTCCATATACATGCATGCTTGGATTGGCCAAGAATAGAGAGCTCCACCCCCTTTCACAATAATTGACATTTCCCTAGTTTTCTGTAGGGATGGGCTAACCTTTGTGGTGGCGCATGCGCGGTAGTGTAGCTGTTGCCTGCACTAATATGTCTTTTCAGACTATGCAGGCTTTGCTGGGAATTCTGGGAGAATATATGCATATACGTTTTACTTGATGGAACTGTTCTGCTGTTCCAGCTTTTGAAAGTTCGTTCTTCATAGATCAGCCTGACTTCTAGAAGACTAATGACATGATCCAGGATTAAAGCCAAACTAGAATATCCCCTCCAAAAGGAATAGCAGCCCATCTGCAGACAGCTGTTCTGGGTTATTAGCCGTCATCCATGCAAAAGAAACCATATCTGCTTATTCTATCCCAGAATTCCCAGCAAGGCAAGCATGCAAGACTCTGCAGTGGGGTTAAGCAATCAGGATCGGAAAAGATCAGATTCCGATCGGCGATTGAGTAAATTTTACAATCGCGATCGGCTGGAAAATGATCAAAAATCGGATTTTAAAAACGATCTTGAAATCTCAAGATCGGCTCAACCCTCCTCTGCAGACTTGAAAAGTTAGCCTGCACAGTCAGCCTACTTAAGACATATAATCACTCCTCACCCATGGCTAGGACCTCTCCTCTAGCCAACCAAGACCCTGCTTACACTGATGAGGAGTAATAACTAGAGATGAGCGAGTAGTATTAGATCGAGTAGGTAATCGATCGAATACTACAATATTCGAAATACTCGTACTCGATCGAGTACCACTCGCTATTCGAATGGAAAAGTTCGATGCAGAACCAGCATTGATTGGCAGAATGCTATACAGTCGGCCAATCAACGCTGGTTCTTCTCCTACCTTTAGAAGTCTTCTCCGTGCAGCTTCCCTGCGGCGTCTTCTGGCTCTTCATTCACTCTGCCAGGCATCGGGCCTGGGCAGAGCCGACTGCGTATGTCCGCTTGTAGTGCTTGTAGTGCAGACATGCGCAGTCGGCTCTGCCCAGGCCCGATGCCTGGCAGAGTGAATTTAGAGCCGGAAGACGCCACGGGGAAGCTGGAGAAGACTTCTCGGAGGATCCAACCCAACCCTCACTCGTGGACTTGGTATAATTTGATCGAACGTTGCCTACCCCTGAAACGAGCATTTTCCCCCATAGACTATAATAGGGTTCAATATTCGTTTCGAGTATTCGAATATTGAGGGGCTACTCGAAACAAATCTCGAATCTCGAACATTTTACTGTTCACTCATCTCTAGTAATAACACCAAAACAGCTGTTGGCGATGTGTCTTCCTTTTAGAGGGGATATTCTATTTTGGCTTTAATTCCAGGTCATGTCACTAGGCTTCTTGAAAGTAGAAAGTGATTCCCGAATGATTACTTTTCGTTGCCCGCTATCTATTTGGGATGTTGTCATTTACAGCCGCAATTTTAATAAAAATCACATTTAATAAATGCAAAGAGCATTGTTATTAGTAGGGTTGAGCCGATCTTGAGATTTCAGGATCGATTTTAAAATCCAATTTTCGATCATTTTCCAGCCGATCGCGATTGTAAAATATGCTCGATCGCCAATCGGAATCTGAGCTTTTCCAATCCCGATCGCTCAACCCTAGTTATTAGATTAAGAGCTAATACCATCAACATATACAGGAGTGACTACAAACTGATAAAGTAATAAGATAATCCTTTAATAGTCCCACAGTGGGGAAATTTCAGTATGTTACAGCAGCATAATAATACAGATACAGGATAATACACAGTAATATATTACAGGACACACATAAGCTGAGAAGAGAAGATACTAGGAGTCCATAGCAGCTAAGGAACAGAAGAAGAAAGAAGGAAGACCTCATAATCATAATCATTAGTTCTCTGTGCGGAGTGTCTTCGCTTGGTCTGATGTAGATTATACAGCCTGGTCGCGGTTGGAAGGAAGGACTTGCGATAGCTCCTTCTCACACTTGGGGTGAAGCAGACGGTCACTTACAGTGCTGCCAAGTGCCATCAAGGTCCCATACATGGGGTGGGATTTGTTCTCAGAGTTGAAGAAGGTCCTAATGCAGACATAATCCTCTTGTTATGTAAGTGCAATCCCAAAGTGCACTGGGGGCAGGCTGATTTTCTAGATTTACCTACACTACCCCTTTAGCCACGCCTCTGCCTGTGTCACAGCTATCTGTAAACCTATCTAGCAAAACAAGCCCCACCCCTAATGCACTTGCAAGCTGACTTGATCTTTAGAAGATGATTATCTCTGTATAGTTTCATTGGTTTCTGCTCCTATTAACAGCCCCTAGGTGGCACTTACTTTGGTTTAGGAGACATGTTGTTGGACATGATAGACTCCCTTGAAAGAAATGGGTTCTAAAAAATGATATTTTCTACAATATGATATAAATGTCGGCAATATTCTGATATTTGCATCTTACACACTTTTATTTTGAAAAATCCAAGTAGTTCATTATTATTGTAAACTGTATTTAGTTTCCATAGCAATCCGGAACATAGAATGTGCCTCCGCGTTACTCTAAGTGCTTTACCGAAACATTCCTTCTTTTAACAACCAAGCTTTCTGAACAAACAAGACTATTTTTATGTGTCATTAAACTTTCTTACTTTCCTCTCTTCACTCAAAGACCAAGTCAAGCATGAATAAGTGGAGGGAGTAGCGGGGAGGAACAGCTGTTGGCCGATACCTACCCGAAAATAAGACAGGGTTATTTTATGCTCCCAAAGTTGGGTTAGGGTTTATTTTCAGGGGATGTCTTATTTTTTCTATGAACAACAAGCCACTCACCAGACTCCCATATGCCCAAAACAATTAGAGTTGGCAGGTGCCAATGGTGGATTGGCTCTCGCACACAGATATGGCACCATTGAAGAGTACATTGTATCTGTTCTCCTGCTGCTAATAGCCCCATTATGGCTGCAGCACATTTTACTTTTCTGTCTGAGGTAGGCAGATGTACTATAGCAGTCTGCTTCCCTTTCCCATCCATTATTATTACTATTGTTTTCTTCTCATGCAATTCTGCCAGAAAGAACTGTACAATATAGGAGATCCAGGGACAGTGAACTGCAAATCTAGGTTATGATTCAGCAAACAAGATCTCTGACACAATATAAGAAATCTGAGTACAATCAGGATTGCTGCTTACTGCCTATGACAATAACAGGAGCAGCTAGTCAGAAGTACAGTAGATAGACTCTGCTTACACTCACCCTGAGCTGTGAGATGCTGTAGACTCCTCTCTGTGCAACGTACAGGCAGGAAGAGCACAGAGGTCAGCAATGTGTGAACATGCAAACACTATAAAGAAAGAGCTTTGACTACTCTTCCTGAAAAACGGTGGTCTGCACCTCACCCTTCCACTTTTCCTGCTTCCATTTTGATCCTGTTGGTATCTAAAGCCAGACTTGCCCTAGTAACAGGGAGTGTCCAGCAATTTAGGAAGCTTGGAGACACTTTGCAATGCTATCGATGCTTCCTAATATATTTGAGGTCCTAAAGTAAAAGGAGCGCCTACACCAACAGACCTTAAACAAGTGCCATCGTCCAACCACTAGCGAGACTGTTTGCATCAGAGCTTTACCCATCTCTACAAAAAGGGTTAAGATAAATTCTGTTTGAAGACTTTCTTTGAGCATTCAATGTTCTTTAGAATTTCGAAAGAATTGCCTTTTCATTAGATTGTCTCATTTATTCACTCTTCACGGCTGCAGGAATCTTGTGCCATCTTTGTCATACGTCTGGGTAATTTGTTTTGATACATATCACATCTCCGACTTTCAGAATGGGAGATGAGTCTTTATTTCTCCTGATTGTCTTTCAGAACTTCAGTACAAGTCATCTCCGAGGCTCCCATCACTCAGATTACCCGCCTCAAACTCCATAAATCCTAAATCAGTTTTCCGGTGCTTGCTTTTGATAAATACCATCGTACTGGATCTTGTTTTGCCAGTCGTTGGAGGTATGCATCAACAACACACCACGAAATTGTCAGATTATTTATCTACAAATACACTGAAGACAAGGTCAGGAAGTCTATTCATTACAGATAGAACAAGTTGCTTCCAGGTTTTTTCTACATCCATCAACTCTGTAGATGGAGATGGGAATATAAAATGTCAAGGTTCAAGGTGACCTTCAAAACTGGGAAAGAAAAGCTTTCTCTGCCTGCGTGAAATTCTCTTAAACACCAAATGTACTTATAAGTCAAGGCTACAAGGCAGTGTATTAAGTACAATGTATAATTAAGGCTCTGTTCACATTCATTATGTTAATTTGTCCGGCCTATGTGCCGGGAGGCTCTGAAATGGAGCCATAATCACCGTATCCCCAACCAAGGTCAAAAGAGTGTCCTTTTGGCCCCCAATCTGTATAGTTCTTTGTAACTTCCTATACAGTATCCAACACAACACAGTATATAGATTAGAATACAATGTGACATTGTAGTTACTGTTCTGTGGCCATTGCCAAACATTTTGCGAACTTTAGGGCTCCATTTGCATTGGATTTGGATAACGTTGCCCCATAAATATAAGGCAAATTTTGTCAAAATTCAGTTCAATATTGTAACATGGTAGCAGGGGTGTAATAAGTATCCATGGGGCCCCTCAACAAAACTTGTCATGGGGCCCTTTCTACTATGACCATCTTAAGCGGTGAGTTCAGAACTTGAAGACTACACAATAACATTGGTATCACTTACACACAAGGATAACGCCAAGAACTATAACTGTATAGAGTCATTTTTAGAAATGGTCAAATCCAATTCGACACAAATATCCCAAATTGTTTCGGTATTTAAGTTAACCGAACCGTTTGGAATTTGTCTTGGACGAACTAAAGTGGTCCCAGAACTCAGAGAATAATAACTGAAATTATACTGAAAATACTCAGCGGGCCCATGTCATCACCGATGCCCAATCACCGTCCTCAGGGCAAGTGACATCACAGGATCCACCCTGAGAAGTCATGTGCACGGAGAGTGGAAGACAGACATCGTCGGATGCCACAAGGTTTTTATGTTTGTCACCCCTCCTGGGCCTCCGCCCATTATACTCTGAGGTCTATAATTAAATGCAAATCGTGTCACGTTGACCATTTTACTTCACCTGAGACAAATCTCAAATTGTTTGGTTTCAGTAAAAAATTTGGAATATTCACGATGATCCTGATCGTTGCGACCCAATTCACGCAACACTATCTCTGAGCCATAAGGAAAGCTTAAAATGAAAGCCCACCCTTCAGCCTTCCACCATTTTGTGTTTTATTAACAAGAGGCTGACTGCCCATGGACTCTGTACCTCGGCATGTACACAGGTACGTCCTGGCAGAGATCATGCTACTGCAGAACCAGGGAGCCGACCATCCCTGCATCCCCAATCACCGCCATGGTCAAACTCCTCTTCCGGCCCAGTAGTCATGTGATCCGCCAGGGGGGCTAGACACTAGTTGGGGCACATTATACAAAAATAAATAACTGCAATACCCCGACAAATCATAGTTTCTAGCCAAGGCCCTTGCAACACAACATTGTGTCACCGCCATAAAATTACTGTAACCAAAAGGGAAATCAGACTCCCAGACATCAGCACTGGGTCACTTGTCAATGGGTGCAAGACGATGGTGCGAGCCAGGAGTCCAGGTTGATATGGAGTGGCTCAGGTGTCCTCCATTACATAATATCATCCCCATCTGGTCCACACAAATATCGTTGGTTTATTTTTGGATTTTGCCAACCTTTACATAATCACTTCGGCTTCTGGATCCTGAATTTCATTTTACTGGAGAACGGACCATTAAATGTGAATATTTACATTTGGATTGAGCATGGCGCCTTCCCATTGACTCTCCATTATTGCATACTCAAATCTACTTTTCCGGAACTCTATAAAACGTGACTATTTGCAGAAGCTTCTAATCGTATTACATAGGAGTGAAGCGTAATATTTGCTCTGCATGACGTTGGCCAGATTTGCAGAGGTTTGGTGAACAGGAGTTACTAAAATTCTGATATTGACTTATTATAATTCTAGCTCCTGTTTGGCTTTAATACCAATCTTATATCAAACGTATCGAATTGTAACAACATTTGAAGTATATTCAGTTTAGCAGAATTTTTAACCCCTTACCACCATGGTGAATTTTTTTATTTTTTATTTGCATCCCAGACCTCCAAAATTTTGTTCTCACATAGCAGTGTTAGAGCAGCACACGGTCCATGTGTTAATCAGGTTAGCCAGATTTGCTAGATTCGCTAGATTTGCCAGATTTGCCAGATTAGCCAGATTTGCTAATTTTGCCAGATTAGCCAGATTAGCCAGATTAGCCAGATTAGCCAGATTTTCTAGATTAGCCAGATTAGCCAGATTAGTCAGATTTGCTAGATTTGCCAGATTAGCCAGATTTGCTAATCTTGCCAGATTAGCCAGATTTGCTAGATTTGCTAGATTTGCCAGATTAGCCAGATTTGCCAGATTAGCCAGATTTGCCAGATTAGCCAGATTTGCAAAGTTTGCCAGATTAGCCAGTTTTGCTAGATTTGCCAGATTAGCCAGATTTGCTAGATTTGTCAGATTTGCCAGATTTGCTAATTTTGCCAGATTAGCCAGATTTGCTAGATTTGCCAGATTAGCCAGATTTGCTAGATTTGCCAGATTTGCCAGATTAGCCAGATTTGCTAGATTTGCCAGATTAGCCAGATTCGCTAGATTTGCCAGATTAGCCTGATATTCTAGATTTGCCAGATTTGCCAGATTAGCCAAATTTGCCAGCTTGAACTTCATGCTGGAAGCCCGATAGACTGCCAGAGGATCGTAATAATGGCCCAACAGTAGAAACCAGGATTACCGGTACTATGGTCTGTTTCCTACGATGGGTCCCCCGAATCATTTTATTGGTTCGGCCCATGGAAGATCAATCTGACACCATTCAAGACCATTGACATATGTTGGCATGAGAATTGGAGGGGTCTTCCCTTTGGGTTCTTTTTCAGCATACACCCCTGTAACATATAGCATGACTTGTATATTACTATTGGCGCTTAACTTTAATAGAACTGAGTGCAAATATCCATTCGGCAATCCAGTCTTTCCACTTCTCTCGGACACTTTGATCTCTGTTACATTGCCCATCAGAAAAAGCCATAACAATGTACGAGTGAAGCTGTAAGCCGCTATTTCTGGTTTTATCTCGGGGTCATAGGTCATCTCTGTGGCCCATTACTTTTATAGTATCAATTTAAATCAAAATCCTTTCATTTTTCTATAAACAGCTGGAAAAAAAACAAAAAAAAAAACAAAAAAAAACAAACGCTGAACCAGTTGTAGAATCTTATTCTTTTTCCTCTCACAGTATCAGAGCGGTAACATGAGCCTGAAGTTGATAATTGATAGAAATCTCCTTTGATCTCCGTTTGAACATGACCAATTAACGGAAGCAAATACTGTCATGAATTAGTCAGCACCACAGAGATGATGAATATTTCAATAAGCGCCCCCCCACCTCCGGATGTTGTCTATTTGCTCGGTATTAAATGTCACATCGCTCAATGATAAAGTGCACCATTGTATTGTAGAGGACGAGCTAAATTTGTCACCAACCATTTCACTCTGTTGAGCGGATATTTAATGTCCTGACCGTATCAAGTCTTTATGGTTTACAAAGCACAAGGAAAGGATGTACAAAAATTTCCATTTGAGATCTCTTTCAAGTGGACTAAGGAAGGGCAAAGCTCGTCCAGGGTTCTAACTAAGCGATCCTCCGATTTGGAGAACCTTAGGCCTTCACCCAAACCGATTCACCCAACATTAAAGAAGACCGGTCACCTGGTCTGGAAAGCCCAATGACAAACATCATCCGATAGGCTTTCAGACTGAGCATTTTGATACTTTTTCTACTCAAAGCCATTCAGATGTTCCAAAGAAAGGACATGGTTCTTTGTGGTATCCTGGGGCATACTTGTCCACAGTTGCACCTGTAGATCCTGCACATACATGGGTATGGTGTCCTATGTGGTCCCATACGTGCTCAATTGTCAATATTTGGAGACTGGTCAGACCAAGGAATTACTGTTACGTTCGTGTCTGAGTCCAGACCCAGATTCCGGATTGCAGGTTGCACCGTTAAGGAAACAGGGGAGGGAGACTATCCCTGGCACTACGGTGGCTAGCTAGGCCCTGCCTATGGGTGGTGGTCAGCTGTCCCCAAGCTAGTCTTGGCCCTGACAACTCCTGGCTCTCTAACACAAAGACCTAGAAGACTGATAGGGCAAGAGCTATAGGAGAGCTAGGGACTGGGGTTTCTAAAGTGGTGACCCCTACAGAAATCCAGGTGCAGCTGCGGACAGACAAACGGGCTGGGAGGTGCTGGACAACGGACACGCAGCACAACACAAAACAAAACAAGAAAATGAGGAGAGGGACAGTGGAGAGGTGAGGAAAGGGTAAACACAGGAACCCAAAACCTCTCAAACCACAAGAAAGTGCCAGGCAAACAGAGCAGAAGGATAGGGTGTGAGGGAACAAACCAGATACAAACAACAGGCAACTCTCACACCACTTCCTAATCAGTTGGAACTTTCACCAAAACAGTCGTCCTCCTAGAGCCAAGAATCCTAAGGTGTAAACCACGAAAACCGGCAACATGTGGGGCCAGCCCTCTTCCTTAAAAAGGCCCCAGAATCCTCCCATAGGATGATGGCAATATTAAACACCTGAGGTTTGATTCCTGGAACCTCAAGTATGCTAAGAGGACTGACACCAATACCAAACCAGATGGTCCAGTGGCAAAGCAACCACCAGCAGAACACATGAGCCCGGATCAAATCCCCAGCCGACACATACACCAACATATGCAAACAACCAGGTCATGACAATTACACAATTATATATATTACAATTTGAAAGACTTTCTAGGGAGACCATTGCTATATGTGGCCGAGCATTATCCTGCTGAGAAATAGTCATTGGAAGACCAACCATGAGAGGTAACATTTGTGGTCACAGGATGTCCTGCACATATCACTGAGTGTCCCCAGTATGACTAGTAAGAGGGTGACTGACTGTCGTATGTTATGGCTCCCCAGATCATCACACCAGCAGGGGGAAGTTTGTCACTCCACAGCAAAGACAGAATTGAGTTCACCATGAAGCCACCATACTTGAACCAGACCATTGTCAGATCCCAAACACAACTTGGAGTCATCCCATTCATTACAAAA